>NC_081415.1:433988756-433994892 GCF_030272615.1 Cryptomeria japonica
ATATTTCAATATAAATATAAGTATAGGCCTATGGTCTTTTCCCAAAAAATAAAAAATAATAAAATCTTTGAAGTCATTTCATAAATTAGAATTGAAATTTTTAAATTTCTTTCAAAAATATTCTTCTAAATAATATTTAAAATTTAAAATGAAATAGTTTTATTTAAACGATAGAATGATGTTTTAGATGTTTATTAAGAAGAGACAATGTAAAATGAGAATTAAAAATTGAAATATGATACAATTTAATTATTTTATTTGAAAATGATTGCATTTAGCATAAATTGATCAAACATATTAGATTTTGCACAAATGTAGCATTTCTTGAGTGACCAATATAAAAAGCATAGATATAAAATAGATTAATTTTTTTTATTATTTTTCATTTAGTAAATATTATTTTTCTTACTATTAACTTTTAAAATATTTTCCTTCTCATTTTTATGTCTTTAAGAATAACATATGTAAATTGACTCTAATATAATAGAAAGTTTAAAATAAAAGTACAATTGGATACTTCAAACTTATCTTAAACAAATTTATTTAATTATATAATAAAAACTTATTCTAATATATTTTTTACATTTGTATTTCATTCAAATTCAAATTCGTTCTAATATGATAAACAACAAATTAGATTTCATAATATTTGTGGACAACATTTTAAATACAAGATAATGTGATTATTTTATAAAATACGACAATGAATACAATATGTCAATGATTGGTTCTATTATTGACCTTTTCATAGTCAAGGTGAAGAGTTCAAAAGATTCCACCGGCATACAATTATTTCTAAAATAATAGATAAAATAATTTTAATACTTTAAAAAAATTAACAAAAGCATATATCTCAAAAAATTTTAACTCTCTCGCTTATTACCAACAAATCTAAGAGACGCTTATGTGGACTGAGAAAGCTGGAAAACAATGAACCTTGATTAGTCAAAGGATAGCATTAGTGCGTCACCATTTATTTATTTTTCTTTAAAAAAATTAGTAGATACATTTTTGTGCTTTGACCAGTAACACAGAGAAGTGTTATAGTAAAACAGCATGAATATTAGAAGAGTTGTCCATATCGCTTTGGGATTCTTGAAAAGTCATCCTCGTACGCCTCCTTTGGCATTCTTCCAATCGGATTATTTTTGGGATTTTAAATCTAACTATTTGCCGACTCCCACGAAAAAGAATTCTGTTTTAATATAATGGTTTAGTGGAGGAATGCGCAAGTCCTCTCCTCTGAGCTCAGATTTGTTCTATAATTAAAACTTGAGATTTGTTCTATAATTAAAACTTGAGATTTGTTCTATAATTTAAACTTTTTGGGAAAATAAGATATTTGTCTTATGTTTAAAATATTTAACTGATTCTTAGGAGACGACCCAGAGGCTCAAGGAAAAGAGGAGGATCTCTTCTAGTTTGCAAGGATGAACGGAATCCTGCCTATGAATGCTGCGTAGGTCTGAGCTATCTCAAGTGGAGATTCTTAGGAGACGACCCAGAGGCTCAAGGAAAAGAGGAGGATCTCTTCTAGTTTGCAAGGATGAACGGAATCCTGCCTATGAATGTTGCAGAAGCAGAAACAAAACCAGAGCAGAGTTGCAGAGGTGGCCCGAGCAGGGGCCGAAGGAGCGCGGGTCGTGGCCGGGGGATCTCAGCAGGCAGAGGTCGTGGCCGTCCAAGAATGCAGCCGCCGCAACCCGACCTCCCCACTTCAAGCTAGGCCCTTTTCTATTGATACTTCATTTTGCCTATTGGATACTTAATTATATCTGTATATTTTTATTTGGCTTTAAACTTTCATGTTTAAATACTCTGGTTCTAGGCAGTTGGAAATCTGCCATTATCGTTAAAAGTCCTTTTATTTTTTCTAGACTATTAAATTTTTGATGGCTCTGATAAAACGGCTAAACCATAAGCCTAAAGGTCTCCAGCCCTTGGAGGGAACTATGTTATGTTGAGCTCTCTGAGAACAGGTGTTTTTGGAATGTTATGGAACTCAGAGAATAATCTATGTATTTAACCAAAATTAATATAAATCTGGCTCTGCCTTTACCGATCAAAAAAAAAAAAAATTTAACTGATGCATGGAAATAATTGATGAGAATGTAGGAAATAGTTATTTTGTGGTAGATCACTCTTCAATGAATGGATACTCCCTATTAACTCTGATAATGGCACTGTTTTTTGTTCATGGAATGCTGGTAGCATACTGCTAAACACATTTCTCTTCTATATCCTACTTTATTATGTTTCTACATTGTCAATACATGAGATAAGATGCTACATATAAGTAACTTATATTAGTATCTTCTATATGACCTTCCCTTTCTTCTATATTTAAAGAAATAAAAAGTTTAAATAAATCTACAATCATGCATGATATCTAGACTTGGTGCCATCATAACCCAAGTAAGGAGTAGAAACTAAAAACAAGAAATCTCTTTTAAGCTAAACTATAATATAATTTAACAAAACTATTAAGCAAAAAGAATAGAGAATCGTTTGAATAAGTAAAAATTTGATAGAAATATCTCCAAATGTACACAACAAAATTAAAAGGTGAAAAAATGAGGTAACATGGAAAAGATTAGATAGAATGTGGTGTTAACTCCTATAGTGTAGTGAGGCTGCATTTGAATGGCTACATTATAATAGCATGACTTGTATGGCTATAAAGACTTGAACGTGCTTCTTACATTCATTCAAAGATTAATTTTTTTAGCAATATCAATGAGATATTATAAAATGTGAAAGGGTTGAAGGCAAGCATAAGGATCTTTAAATTTTAGAGGAAATAAAAATAGAAATGCAACTACAAATATTATCCTACCGATGAGCATCACGATGGAATGGATTAAAGATTATATGTCCAACAAATAGTCGAGGCTCACAGAGAATAGGATACAAAGATTGCTATCCTAAAGAGATGAAGGATGTATCATCCAATAAATGGGTAATTGAATTAAGAATTATATTCACACAAGTTGAAAAAAACTAAGTCAACTAAAGAAGTTTATCACATGGAATGCACTTATGGGAAGATATGTACATAACGGATTCTTATAAGAGGCATAACATCTCTTTGAGAAGATTCCTCACTGAGACATTGTTGCCTAGAGCACCTATGTAGGATATAGGTATGCTAATGAGGGAATGGAGTTTCTTTAGAAAATGTAAGAGAGAAATAAGGGTTTGTGGAATGCGATGATTGGTGGAAATGCACAATTTGGGAAATTTTATGTCTTTGAAGCTTTTTTGACAAATGCAACTAACTAGTTTGAAGCTAAACACAATTATCTTTCGAGTCTTCTTCTTGCAAGTTCCAACTTGATTGATTTTGAACATGACAATAAAGTGCATAGAAGAATAATAGGGGATGGATATGAGACATACAAATTTGTGAGCAATGCGCTTGTCCAACATCTATCCCAAATGCAGTTAGTCTCTTAGTTACAAATATTTGTGTAAAAGCAATAGCTTCAAATCAATTTAGAACCCTTTCAAACATGACAAAAAATCCTATAAATAAAGGAGAGAGAGAGAGAGAGAGAGAGAGATGAGAGAGAGAGGAGAGAGAGAGAGAGAGAGAGAGAGAGAGAGAGAGAGAGGAGAGAGAGGTTTATGCATTTTCATCCATCAAAATAGATGGAATACATGATTGACATCAATCAAAGAATGATGGAAAGAGAGATTGTTGGTTATTCATTTTTCAATATTTAAGGGATGATTTACATGCAACTTCTTTTCATTAAATTTTGTAAAATTGGAAGCAAATTTAAAATTTATTGCATGACTTATTTTTAGTTGAACATTATAGTTTATTTATAGTAGATATGTTATATAGTTTAATATTTATTTCTCTTACCTGTAGAATTAATATATCACTATATTTTTTATTCTAGATTATGTTATGTATACTATAGTTTTCACATCTAATACTAATTAAAACAATAATATATTGTATCTATAATATTTTTTCTAGAAAGTTAATAATTTACCATTTATAAAATATAATATATAAGAATAATATAGTTTATATATTGAACATTATATTTAAAAAAAATTGTTGAAGGTTGTTTATATGTAAAAATGTGTAATCATGAATAAGTTACAATTAGAGAGCTTGATGATTGCTATTCACAATATTTAATAACCCTAAAACTATGAATTATAATTTCCTATTTTAAATGAAAAATATTTATTTAAAGCATTTGGAGTAGTTATAGAGTTTAAAATTAAGTATTAATAAAGATTAAAATTATAATATTTTTAATTAAAATATTTATAGATATTTAATGATTATTTTGAATTATAAGAGAAACAATTGATAACTTAGAAAAATATTTAATATGTAAAGAAATAGTAAAATTAAATATTTGTATAATTAAAATAATCTATATAACTTTAATTCTATTTATATTTCTAAGTTCATTTAATTAACATATTCTAAGTAATTTGTACTAAATTCCTAAACTAACTAAAATATTTTAAAATTATAATTATTACTTAATCTATGTAAGTAACATTTTTAATAATAAACTAGAATATCCTTAAAACTAATTATTAATAATGCGGGTGACATTCCAAATTTTCCTGTGGGTCTTATTTGTTTTCATCTCTCTGAAGCCTAGTTTTAGTGTTACTGTAAAATTTATAGAGGCAAAAATCTTATGGGGGGAGACAAGAACATGTTGGAGTCATCTTTGTGCGAGCTTTGGGAGAAAATGAAGAGATTTAGAGGGAAGTCGTGGATGGAGGTATGGAACCATTTGTCAAAAACTCCATGGTCAGAAGCACCAGCTCACAGATTTGTTTGTGAGAAATTGGAATAATGGGGCTCTAAGTGTATATGGAGCGGAGTTCAAGATTGATGAACCCTTCATCACTGTGATTTTATGGGCTTAGCATGGAGGTAAAAAAAGTCTATAGGGAGAGGAAAAATTTGGAAGAAGCCCATTCAATTTTCTATGATAAAAGAGTGAATGAAGCAGAGTCAAGAAAAACCTGGATGTAGGATACAATCAAAAGGATCTTCTGGAGCTCTGCCGGATATGGCATATTTATCAGGGTAAGTGCACAAAGATGGGGAACCAAAATGGGGTCTTAAGGTGCCACGTTTTTTCTAAAATCAGCAAAGTCTGAACTTTGACAAGAAATTGAAGATAGGTACACTCAAAATTTGAAGATGCAACAAGAACAAAAGTTGAAGTGCTCTAAATCTACTTTCTAAACTACTAATTTTATTTGAAAACAGAGGAGATTAAGGGTTTCAAATATGGGCACCACATTTATTGGTCCTTTTTTTCAGAAGAAAAAAATAACATAGCACGAAATGTGGTGCCCCTAAAATGTCAATTTTTTTTTAAGAATTTTGCAAATTGCTCGAGTGAGAAAGTAGCTTACACATTGAAGTTTATGCCAGATTTTTTTGGCTAAATTGTTTATGAATATTTGAATTTTTACGAATTTTGAAAGTGGATACATCCTAAAACACATAAATTTGAGCGTGCTCCCCCCCAAAATTTGTGAAAACTAGTCAAATATCAGATTTTTTTTTTAAAATTGTGTAGAATGGGGTCTAGTTTCTAAATATGTGATTCTTTTCAAAATTGGATAAATGAGTAAAAAATTATGGCCAAAATACGACATGTTGGTTTTTGACAAAAATAAAAAACACTAACAAAAGAAATTATGGATGAAGACCTTAACATTATCAAGATTTGAAAAGAATTATATGTTGGATTGCTAAGAGATATCTGACAATTGTATGGTGTTTTTTTATTGCATTGAAACACGTGCAAACCTGATGGAGAGCATGAACAAAAAAGTTAGAAAATTTTCAATATTTGCTAGAAAACACATCTCAGGCCTAAGAAGGGCATCCAAGCCTTTAGGTTGGATGCCCAAGGCAAATCCAAGCCTTAGGCTTGGTATTTCCCAAGGCAACACATTTGGCACACATTGAATTTGGTGTGTGCCAAATGGAAAAAAAATTAAAATATATTTGGCCCATGCCTTGTTTGGCATGCACTATATATGGTGCACACCAAATGTATTCCATGCAATTTTTCATATTTGAACTTTATCTTTCTCTTTCTTGAAATTTCCTTCTCAAGTCTCTCCCTCCCAC
>NC_081415.1:436350392-436530392 GCF_030272615.1 Cryptomeria japonica
ATCAAACAACTTTTTTGACCAGCATTCAAATGAAAGATACTACCTTTAGTTTTAGTTCCTAATGCAATCTCTATACTAGAGGCATTTAGGATTCTGCATTTTCCATTCTTGAATTGTAAATCATAACCTTTATCCACCATTTTTCCAACATTTAGATTATTATGCTTCAAAACTTCAACATACAAGACATCATTAGTGTTATGCTTACCATCAAAGGAAATACAACCTCTACCATAGATCACACTGACTTTATCATCTTCAAATCTTACTATTCCACCATCATATCTTTCAATTTTCACAAATATTCTTTTATCACCGGTCATATGATGTGAAGAAACACTGTCAATCACCCATTCATCTTTCTCTTTAACTTTAGGAGCTAGAGCTTTCTCCTTAATAGTGCATCTTGTGGAATCAACAGGTATCGGTCCATCCTCTTTAATAGCAATAAACACAACTTCATCTCCTTTTGATTCTTCATTTGTAACACCTTCATCAACAACATAATAATAGTTATTATGATGCTTATACTTTTGGTTAGGCTTGTAGGGCTTTCCATACATCTCATGCCTCTCATATCTATCATTTCTATCATGCTTATCAAATTTGTCATGCCTATCATACTTAGACATTCTCTTCAGGCATCTAGAAGCAAAATGTCCTATCTTATTGCAAGAGAAACATTTTAGAGGCAATTTTCCATCATACTTACTAGCTCCCTTTGGCAATCTCTAGGCACTCAATGCTTCAAGCTCCTTTGATTCTCTTTCTTGTTCTTCCATCTCTCTTCTCTCTCTTTCATATCTAGATATTCTGCATTCTTCAAGATCATACTGTTGTTTTCCAGATACAAATGCTCTAAATGTTAACTTAGATTTTCCATGTGATTCACCAAACTCGCTCAACTCAAATGCAACAATATATCCAATGCATATATCTCTTTTCACAGTAGTCACACTCCAAATCTCATCAATAGCAGCAACCTTATGTTTGTAAGTAGGAGGAAATGATCTCAGCACCTTAGCAACAATTTCATCTTCTTCAAGGGTTCCACCAACACATCCGATACCTAGGGCAAGTTCATTCACCTTAGCCATAAAGGAATTTATGTTCTCATCTTCTGTCATTCTCAGCATCTTATACTTCCCTTTCAAACTCTGCAACTTAGAAACTTTGACTTGTTTATCTCCTTCATACAAGGTCTCAAGCCTCTCCTAGATCTCATGTGCAGTTTGAAGTTCCATTATATTAGTCATCTCTGAATAAGTAAGGGAACTCAACAATGCTTCCTTTGATCTAATGTTATTTTCATCTTCATTGATCTCATCAGCAGTAACTGGTCCATTATGAGGAACAAAATAGGCATTCTTAGTTATCTTCTAGTAATCCTCTCCAAGACATATCAAGTGCACCTCCAACCGGTTCTTCCATATAGCATAGTTACTTCCATCAAATCTTAGACTCTCCTTCTTAAAGATAACACTTCCACTTCCAGTTGCCATCCCAGATCAACTCAAGAGGTCAAGCTTCTTTCGAAGGATCTATCTCTGATACCAATTGTTGGCAACAACAATGAAGGAAAACTGAGGGGGAGGAGGTGAATCAGTTTTCACCTTGATTAACAAACTTAACCACAAATGCAAATCTAATCAACTGCAACAACAAAGATAAGAAAATAGATAGCACAACACACAACACCAAGATTTTGACATGGAAAACCCAGTTAAGGGAAAAACCATAGTGGGAACCTACCCACAATAAGATGATACTCTATAATATTATATGTAAATATTACAATGGGGAATGTACCTGCATTCAAGCTCACTACCTAGAGCTCAATGCTCAATAAAATAATAACTTGGAAGTCTACAACCCTTAGGGAAGGCTCACTACCTTACAAGGAAGTCTCACTAACTTACAAAATATTTGGGCGACAATCCAGAATCAAATGATTTTCTATTATAATATCTTCTAAAGCCTTATGATAGTTGCGGTTAAGAACACATGCCTTCTCGGGACCACTCCAAAATGCTTCTCAATCACACCAAAGGATGAATTCCTTTGTTTGCACATACATCATTCTCTAATAATGCAGACATCACACCCATATACAAATTACATGAATATGACACCTATTTATACAATTCATCAACCTTGACAACAAGGTCAACTAAACCCTCAACACTAATTACAAAATTACATTTACACGATACAAAGATCAACCAACGGACCAATATAATGATATACATGACATAACATGGACCTAAATCAAATGCTCAAACATGCAACACCACCTGAAATCACACCAAGATAAACTGAAACACACTACACCACCAATAATTCCGCATAACATGAACAATATCGGTTCAATAAAATCATCAAAACCTCGCACAACGATCAATGCAAATCATGAAAACAAATAGGACATAATTATGAAACACCAACAAGCACATTAGAATCATTAGTAACATCAATGACAACAACATATCCTAGCATCAACAATGTCCATCAATGGTGACCTAAGGGGTCACATGGTGTTTTCAAGGGTTATATGGGGTTGTAAGGGGCCACACATGTACTAGAACACCATATGACCCCTTAGGACCATATGATGTCCTAATGGGTCATATGGTGTCCTAAGGGGTCATATTGTGTTCTAACACATGTGTGTCCCCTTAGGACCCCATATGACCCCTAATGACACCATATGAGCCCTAAAGACACCATATGACCCCTTAGGACCATATGATGTTGTAATGGGTCATATGGTGTCCTAAGGGGTCATATGGTGTCATAACACATGTGTGGCCCCTTAGGACCCCACATGATCTCCAATGATACCATATGAACCCTTAGGACACCATATGACCCCTTAGGACCATATGATGTCCTAATGGGTCATATGGTGTCCCCTTAGGACCATATGATGTCCTAGTGGGTCATATGGTGTCCTAAGGGGTCATATGGCATTCTAACACATGTGTGTCCCCTTAGGACCCCATATGATACCTAACGACACCGTATGATGCCCTAATGGGTCATATCGTGTCCTAAGGGGTCATGTGGTGTTCTAACACATGTGTGGCACCTTAGGACCATATGTGACCCCTAATGACACCATATGACCTATTAGGACCATATGTTGTCTTAATGGGTCATATGGTGTTCTAAGGGGTCATATGGTGTTTTAACGCATGTGTGGCCTCTTATGACCCCAAATGATCTCTAATGATGCCATATCACCCCTTAGAACACCATATGACCCCTTAGAACCAGATGTTGTCCTAACGGTCATATAGTGTCCTAAGGGGTCATATGAGGTCTTAAGGGGCCACACATGTGTTAGAACGTCATATGACCCATTAGGACATCCTGGTATGTATGACATGACCCCTTAGGACAATATGGTTTCCTAAGAGGTCATATGGTGTGCTAACAAATGTGTGACCCCTTAGGACCCCATATGACCCTTAGTGACACCTTAGGACCCCATATGTCCCCTAACGACACCATATGACCACTCAGGACACCATATGACCCCTTTTAACATCCTAGTATATGACATGACAACTTAGGACACCATGACCCCTTAGGACCAAATGATGTCCTAATGGATCATATGGCATCGTATCGGGTCATATGGTGTCCTAACATATTTGTAGCCCCTTAAGACCCCATATGACCCCTAATGACACCATCTGACCCCTTAGGACCAAATGATATCCTAATGGATCATATAGTGTCCTAAGGGGTCATATAGTGTTTTAACACGTGTGGCCCCTTAGGACCCCATATGACCCTTAAAAACACTATATGACCCCTTAGGACACCATATGATGTCCTAATGGGTCATATGGTGTCCTACAAGGTCATATGGTGTTCTAACACATGTGTGGCCCCTTAGGATCCCAAATGACCCCTAATGACACCATATGACCCCTTAGGACACCATATGACCTCTAATGGCACCATATGACCCCTTGAAAAACTATATGACCCTTAGGAAATCATATGACCCCTCAGAATACCTTATGACCCCTTAGGACACTATATGACCCCTTAAGACACCATATGACCCATTTTAACATCTAGCTTCCCCTCCTATTATTTCTCTCCATTCTCTCTTCTTACTCTTGATCACTACCTCTCTCTCCCTACCTATGTTTCTCCTTCCCTCCTTTACCTCTCTACCTCTCCATCTTTGTCTAATTACCCACTTGTCTCTCCCCCTCCATCTCCCTCACCTCTATATTTCCACCCTAGGTTTCTCACCTCTCTCTCCCTAGGATCTAGATCTCCCACCTCTACATCTCTCTCCTCTATAATTCTTTCCTCTCTACCTCCCGTTGGTTCCCAAAACCAGAGATTAAAAAACTTAAGGGTTTGTCAAATTCTCAACCAATCCAACTAGCCTTGGCCAACGAACAGGGATCATTGAAGACCAAATCCCTCTGTACTTAAGGCTCCACTGAACCTAGGTGGGTATACCTCTTCCTCTCAAGCACAAAACAGATTGTTTAAAGTGGATTTAAGCCTTTTATCAAATTACAAAAACGGGCAAATTGTTGTTCTCCAATTTATGCTTTATTATGTCCTTTAAGTAAATGCCTTTGAAAGAAATGAAAATGATTATAATAGAATTTGAGAATGAGAATGCTTTAAGGACTTAAAAGAAATATGCAAAAATCATTTCATATAGAATTGAGGGAGAATGTTTCTCTATCAAGGACCTTGAATGCATGACCAACCAAAACCTTAAAAGATAAATAGCAGACCAGTGCCTCTATCCAGGGGTATTTATGACACTTTGTGGACAGAAAATCCTATCAACTCCTGAGATAATATTAATCATCAACTATGAAGGTTTCAATATGTGCTACACAACAATGAAGAACCCAATCTCACGTTTAATGTAACAACATGTGATAGCGCATCATAGCAAATCATATGAAAAATTTATCAAGAGGACAAAATAACTCAACACGGATGTATGCAAAATACTTAGGAAAAGAAACAATGAACATTCATATATTAATCCCTAAAAGATGATTGCATATGCAAGCTACACTTGAAAATACTCCATTACAGTCTGTTTGTATAAAAAGATATCTTTTTCTTCTATAGACTTCCCTAATACATATAAGTTGCAGTCCTTCTAGGCAGTATGTTTTTTCTTCTGAATCATCTATCCCTTTACATACAAAATGACTCATTATAAATATATATGCTAAGAGATATGAATGGAAGGACACACCCTTCCATTATCCTACCAACTAATTGAACAACAACTAAACAACTTAACTAAATCATCAATTACATTACAAAAAACTAAAACAATGAACCAAGACTTTCGATCTAGCCACTGTCCACACTTTTGAATATGCCGCAAATAGCCCACATCCTTGTAGATTGTAGCATTGAAGATAGCATCCCTTTCTACATTCTCGATCGTGTAAAAGTTATCAAACTAGTCAGTTGTGTCATTCATATCAAGGATATATGTTTTGGAAATGGCTTGGGCTGCACTAACTAAAGACTTACACTTAGAAAGCCATATGGTCTTATCTTTAATTACCCCTGCATCATCTACCAAATGGGGAACCCCACGCTGAAAAATTTGCTGGCACTCGTTGAATTCAGATTTCAATTCCTTTGTGAATTCACCATGTGTGACAAGCAAACCTTGAACCTTCTTCTTTACATTTTCCTTGGTTGATGCATCTTGTACCAACAAGTTAAGTCTATCTCGAATTCTGGTGTTTGAGACCATATTGTCCATGTTCCTCTGATATACTTCTTACAACTCATACAACGCCTTCTCCATATTGTGATATCTTTTACTCAACAAAACACAAGCAGTGTCAACCCTGATGCTCTTCATCTCTCTCTTCAACTTAGTATGCTCATTAGCTAATTTGTCAAATTTCTTCTTCTATTGAGGTCCTGAATTAGTATTTTGAGGGATCCGATGCCCACTCCTCTTAAGGGTTTCTTCATATAAGGCTTTATATTTATTCTTCTCTCCTATCTCATGTTTCATCTAGGCCTTATTGAATTTTGAAATATTAATATCTATGTCAGCCTTGACCATAGGATCTACCTCACCAACTTTCAGGGTCATAATGTGACCAAAAGCTTTATCCACATCTATGATTTTTGGCCTTTTATGGGGAGGGTATAATGCCCATAACAACATTTCTTCCTCATTTGGATCATACCTTGATCTAATAAAAATATCTTATACTCCTTGGATATTCAATTTCGTGTCCTTATTGTTCATGTGTAGCAAAAAATCAAAGATAAACAAGGCACTCAAGTCCCAACCTGGAAACACAATTATTCCAGCCTCTACTAGTAGTTGCCTCCCCTTTTGTGGGGTCATAGTCTCAACTTCTGTATCGATATCTTGCTTCAACCTCTTCTTCATTTCTGCCTCATTCTCAGGGGTAATATTTGGCACTGCTTCCCTTAATTTCTTACCCTTGAAATGGTATAGCAATGATTTGAACTCCTTAGACTTTATGAATTGATCATCTGATACAAAAGAAATAGCTCTGTCATTCTTTCATCTATTTCTGTCTTCAATGCGATCATGATCTTATCCTGTGCTTCTGGATCCTTTTCTTTCTTAGGTGCCCAAAGCTTGGAAATTGCTTCGTTCTCTCGTAAATCACTTTGGGTTGGTTCTTCCTCCATGTTTTCTAATCTCTTCCTTTTCTCCTCTAATTTGTTCTCCAATGTCTCCATAACATCTGCAAGTTGTTTCACCTCCTTATTTCTACACAATTCTTCAAATTTATCCTCTTGATGAAAATAATCTCCCAACTCTTGCCTCTTCTTGCTTGTATGGATGTAACCCCTAGGATCATAATGGGTTCTAGACATGTGCTGGAACAAGTTGTATTCATCCACCAACTTCCTGTCAATAACTTCATATGCTCTGGTAGATACAACTTTAAAATCCTGGAAATGAAGTGTACCAGGGAGGAAGGCTTGCTTGTGTGCACCTCCAAAATGCTTGGCATTAGAGATAATAAATTGCCTCACAATTTCAAAAAAAGCAATCTTGTCTGGTGCAGGCTTTGGTAACACATAGGGATAACTGCCAAATCCGTAGTATCAAACAAAAGTGAAGTTTTGGCATGAGTACCAATCACCCCAATTGTGATTAACCTTCATATTTTTGTTTTCGTGAGGCCTAAGAAACTTCTTGACATCCTCAAAAAATGATACCTACAGAGGCTCACCAAAGAGAAAGAAAATTATTTTAACAAAGAATTCCTCAAATTTGAGGTAATGAGAATTCACATATCTGTAATCCCAGAAAGAAACCCACAACTGTACTGGTTGATCCTGTCCATTCTTCCTTACTGTATCTACATTCAAACCCTCTGATCATAATCCCCTTAATCTCCCATAAAATAAAATAATATACATTAACAATGAATAATGCTTGAAATGCTTGTCTGGATTATCTTTCAAGTTCATGAAGCCTTCATGCAGTCTGTCCACTAGGTATGAAGAAAAATCAGAAGCTCTAGGTTCATGTCTTTGTATATTTGCTACTAAAACAAATGGTCCTATGTTTGCCACATCAGGTGCTTCAACTCCTCCTACCTGGCCACAAGCCATATATGTATACTATAGATACTTCATGAAAATAGTCATATCATAAGGAAGACCATCTTCCTCTATTAGCCTCCCCTTCTCCACTTTGTGGATAGCGAGGTTCCAACCCTGATATGTAGTATCCATTTTTCTGTATTCTTCTTCCAAATCCACAAATGATAAAGGTGCTTTTGCCTCCAGATCCACTGGAAAAACTTCCTATATTGTAGCTACAACAAAGTGAACAAAAGTAGTCCCATCGGGAAACAAAATGCATCATTTGTTTGCATCATAATGTATTACCAGGAGCTTCAATAAGTCAATATTTACAAAGACATTAGGTACCATGAGTTTACCTAAATTGGCATTCCATGGGTTTGAAATTGGCATAGGCTCATCCCTGCAAAGGTAATGAAAAAGAAACAACTCATGCCCATGCATTGTTGTGAGTAGGTCTCCAATCTCTCTATATTTATCCTCCAACTGGTCGCGAATAGGCAAATTTACCTTAGCTCTACATAACCTAGCTCCTAGAGAGCCCATCTGATCTATCATATCTTGGTTTAATTTTCTTCCCGCCTCACTTAACTTCACCCTTTGATTTTTTCATCGCGGTACTAAATACTTCAACAACCTTTTTCTTCCCTTTTGAGCTTGACCCTTCCATCTCTGTAAATTTGTTTACTCTATGCTGAGAAGCTCAGAATATTTCTCAATAAACACCTGATATCTTTTTGCAGTAGCTCTATACGAAATGTCGTTATGCAACACTAGTTATATATCCCACGGAGTCCAATGCTGTACTTAATTACAACAATCTTGATGGATTTGATTCATGTGGGGATGGACCTACTCAATAGATGCATTTAATTCAAGCCATTATGTCAATTTTTCACATCAGGACCTCCAATGGCTAATCAGCGAAGCTTTTCTAGATGATTCAATTGTGTGGCACCATTTGTTACGACTTTACCACTTTTCACCTTCTGATTGGCACAAGCTATCCCGACCAACTTATCAAGTCTCGGAATAGCAATTTTTCTCCTATCCCGATGGTTCACTTTATCCTAATGAGCATTTCTTCAGTTTTAGCTATGCTTTTTGTTTTAATGCTCCATCAACATAATTCTCCTCGATGCCTTTGCCTTCAGTTTTCTTTTGCTTAACCCATCGGGTATCGACATATTTCATTTTTTCTCCCTCCAATGCCCCGATGATCTCAATATACCAATCCGCATCTTGACTAAGTCCCCTACGTTATGGGCATTTTGACTAAGTTCTGATAAGTCTCTGATGCACCTTTATGCTTTATACATCTGAGTCTGGTTTATCAGTATAGGTAATACCGATAGTTCCGCCTTCTGATTCTTCAAGTCATCGGGGATCGACATAACCATTTTTGGACTACTTCGATATGGACCTTTTTTTCCGATGGGCACATACAAACCAACAATAAATGCTCATATGATAAAAGTAAAAGGCTTCCATATAGCATAAAATAGTTTGTAAAAATATGTGCTAACAGTGGCTCTTTCTAGGGATGTATGTTCTCTTTAAGGACATAGAAAGATCCTAGTTATCTCTGGAAAGCAGATCAACATGAAAATTGAGAAAAGAAAGAAACAAGAAAATTAAACTATTATGATACAAAAATACTCCCTACTCATCAATAGAAAAAATGCTTAAGATACTGAGCATGAACTGAGAACTCTTGCACTTGACCATCAATATCCTACACGTAATAAGAGTTTTCTCCAACTTTTTCTGAAATGATGAAAGGTCCTAGCCAGAGTGCATCGAACTTGCCATGCTTCCCTTTATCCTAATCTTTGGCATTCCATTTTAACACCCATCCCCCTTCTTGAAAAGACTTGTCACATTCCTTCCTATCATGTAAAGCCTTTACCATTTGTTGTCTTTGTAAGTTTCTTTCATGAGCTTCCCTTCTACATTCATCCAACTCAGCCAATGCCATCAACCTGTCTTCTATAAATTTTATTTCTTCTGAAACTTCCTCTGTAACAAATTTGTAAACTGGGAGCAAATTGTTTAAGGGTAATCGTGCTTCTTTGTCATATACTAGCTCATATGGAGTGAATCCTATGGATTTCTTAATTGTCACTTTGTCAGCTAATACTGCTGAGACCAATTTTGAATCCCAAGCCTTCTTATTATTACCTTACATCCTTTTGATAATCTTCAACAAGTTTTTATTGTTGGATTCTACTTGTCCATTTCCCTAAGGATGATAAGGTGATGAATATGACAAAGTAATACCACAGTTTTCACGAGAAATCAAATAACTCATCTGATTTGATGCACATCCCATTATCTACCACAATCTTCTGAGGTACCCCAGATCTAGTCAAAATATTTTCCAAAAGAAACTTTATCACAACTTTGCTGGTAGCCTGTCTTGTGGAAATGGATTCAACCCACTTAGTAAAATAATCTATGGCCACCAAAATCCATTAATGCCCACCACTAGATTTGTTTTCTATCTCACCTATGAAGTCAATACCCCACATTTGAAATGGTTCCTCCATGTGCATGGGTCTGAGAGGAATGGCTCCATTATACTTAAGCTTCCCTGAAAACTTCTGACAGGCCTTACATTTCCTGATATAAGTATGGAAATATTTGAAAACTTGAGGCCAATAATAACCGGTATTAAGAATTTTATGACCAGTAGTCTTAGATGAGAAGTGACCCCCACATACACCTTCATGTAACTCTTTTAAAACAATAGAGGCTTGACACTCATCTAAACATAATAAAATAACACCATCTCTATTCTTCCAGTATAGGTCTCCATTAAGTAATACATACCTAGATGTTTGAAGCTTTAAAGTTCTCTTTTGACTATCATTTAAATTATCTAGACATTTCATGTATTTAATGTAATATACAATATTTTCATACCAGGGACACCTTTCAATGCTAATTTGTACATCCTCCAGCTCTACCTAATTTACTTGTGTTGCTTCAAGATTGGATTCTGACATCAGCTTCGCTAGACCTTGACCTCTTACCAATTTTGTGATTTGTAGATCAATATTGAACTCTTGGTTCTCATTTATCCATTTGCATCTTCTCCCACTAGTTTCTATTTGTCTAAAAATGTCTTTAGCAACAATATTTGGTACATAGGAAATAACAGTGGCATCAACTAAATAGGGTCTAAAATATTTCACATCTTTCACAAGAGCATAAGCCTATTTTTCATTCAAATCAAAATTCAATTCTAGTGCTTGTAATGTTTTGCTAAAAATTGCCACTGGTTGTTCATGACCATCATGATTCTTTTGTAACATGACAACAACAATAGTATGGAATGAGGCAAATGAAAATACTTGAAAAGGTTTAGAGAAATTAGGTGATTTTAAAACAGGGGCTTCCTTGATGGCTCTTTTGATATTTACAAAAGCTTCAAGAGCTTCATTAGTCCACTTTATTTTAGCACCCTCTTTCAACATTTTAGCAATAGGATTTATGATTTCAGAGAAATTCAAAACAAACCTTCTCACAAAGTTAATTTGACCGAAGAAAGATTGGATTGCTTTAACAATTTTTGGAATTTGAATTTTATCAATAACAACAATCCTTTCTGGATGAATTCTAACTCCATGTTTTGAGACAATATGCCCTAATAATTTTCCTTTAGTAACCCCAAAATGACATTTTTTAGGATTCAAAGATATGCCATATTCTAGTGCTCTAATAATTTTTTTTTTCAGATCATCACAATGATTTTCTGCCTTTTTAGAGTAAGAAGTCAAACCATCCTAATACACTGCTAAGATACAATCGATCATGCCCTCAAAGGCCACATCCATAGCTCTCTGGAATGTAGCTCTTGCATTTCTTAGTCCAAAAGGCATCCTAGCATAAACATAGGTACCCCAAGGTGTAGTGAAAGCAGTTTTGAACTTTTCTGCTTCCCTAACTTTGACTTGATTATAGCGCGAGAAGCCATCCATCATAGATAACAACTCATTCTCTGTGACCTTCTGCAACAAAGCTTCCAAGTTAGGAAAAGCATAGTTATCTTTCAAAGATGAAACATTTAGATTTATGAAATCTACACATAACCTAATATCACCATTTTTCTTTCTTACTGGTACTAAATTTGATACCCATGTTGAGTGCCTTATAGGTTCTATAATCCCTGCATTTCTCATTTTTATTAACTCCTCCTTCATCTTAGGAGCCAAGGTAGGATTTATAGGCCTTTTCTTTTGTCTAAAAGGGTTTGCATTAGGCTTCAAAGGTATTTCATGTTGGAAAAAATATTCCCTATATGCTTTAAGGTCATCATATGACCAAGCAAAAACATGCCTATACTTCCTTAGCAAATTAATCAATTCTGATCTGATTTTTGGTGTGAGATTCCTTCCAATATACACTTCTCTTGGGTTGCTTTCACTTCCCAAGTTTACCTTTTTGACCTCCTCACATCCTCCCGAATTAGGCCTGAAATTCATTACATCTTTATCATCAAACATTCTTTCAAGATCTATTAATCCTTTTGGGATTTTATTAGTTTTTAGCTGCAATAATTCTTGCCCAAGTACAGTTGCTTTGTCATCTTTGTCATCCAAAAGTCTGTTCCAATCAACCGTTGGTGCTCATATTGATCTTCAAAAAATAATTTTTTTAGTAAATCCTTGTCATCATAAAAACCTTGCCATCTTTTTACATTATCAGGCACTGACGGTCTGGTCTTAATCTCCACTTGGGTAAGGCCATCCAAAGGGATGTCATTGTGCTGGATAGCCAAGTTCACCATGAAGTCTGCCCAAATATTGTTGGATCTCTTAGTCCAATTGATGGAGAAGGCATCAAATAATTCAATGTGATCCCAAACTTCGTTCCTGTAGTTTCTTAATCTTTCATTTTTTGCAGCAAATTTGCCTTTAACCTGTGAAATGGCTAATTCTGAATCACCATAAACCATTAGTAACTTAATACCATGCTTATTTGCTAGTTTAAGACCTAATAAGAGGGCCTCATATTCAGAAACATTATTAGTACATTCAAAGGTCAACAAGAAAGAGTATTTAAATTTTTTTCATTAGGTGGAATGAGTACAACTCTTGCTCCATTTCCTTCCTTACTGCAGGCATCATGAAAGTATAATTTCCAAATTAAGTTTTCATTTTGTTTAATTGTTTGTGTAACTTTACTGATCTCTAGAGGTTTATAAATACTTACCTGAAAGTTCTCCATATTTGAATGGCAAAAGTAAGTTGCTTTATCAGGATCAACCTCTTCTATGAGATATGGGGATCTTGGCTCTCTTTTTATCCTCACTGTTGTCCCTTTGATTGGAATAGTAGCATAGGATAGATCAAGCTGAACATGACCACCCACCAAATTTGACCATTGCCTAGACAACAACATTCCATAGTTCGCAGGAACTTGTACCACAGTGATGTCTGTTTTATATGTGGTATCCGGGCAAGCTGGAAACCTGAACTCTACATCTTTCATAATACCCACCACAGGTACAAACCTATTGTCCATGGCATAACACTTACCATAAGTTGTGTCAACATGCATCCCAAGCTCTCTCATGACATCTTCAGGCATGATGTTCACTGCTGCCCCTGAATCTATCATACAGTTCCTAACCATTTTATTGTTAATTATCAATGTCAAATAGAATGGATCAACTTGTGTGAGGTTTTTTGTGATAGACGTGCCTAAGTAGATAACTGGAGGATCCTCTTTCAACCTCAAAACATATTTTCTTATATCACCAACATTTGATATAATATTCTGGGTCTCATTCTTATATTCTGGAAATTTCATCACTTCAAGCAAGGGCATAGAAACTTTTACCTAAGACAACACTTGAGACATGAAATTTCCACAGTTTGAAGAAGGTTTACTAATTTGTTTCCTCTTGACTGGTTTGACCAATTTTGGAATTTCAATTTGTTTAGTTTTTTTCGGTTTTGTCCCTCTCTTGGCACTTGCATCCTTGCCCTTGGTTGCGTTACTATTGGTTCCACCCGATTTTGTGATCTTGGCAAAGATACTTGCTGGCTTGCCCTTGTCATTGTTTACATTCCTATTTCTCAGCTAGTAATACTTTTTACTTGTTCCACAACTGCAATAGTGAAATCTTTCTTCTCATCTTCAGTCAGATTTCTCAAAGAAGGCACTGCTTCCTCCTGAAACAATTTTCTCAAGGCAGGGATATCTTCATCGTCATCAGAAAAAACCTGTTGTATACCATATTGCAAATTTTCTCTTCTTTGATGCACATTAGAATATTCTTCTTCTTTAGATAAATCCTCATTTCTTCCCCAATATGGATCAAATGAGAGGGCATTCACAGTTAGTTCATAATCCTCATTTTTATCTTCCTCTTCTATCAAACCCTAGGCAATCATGCACTTTTTTGTAGCATGAGGGAGTTTACATACATCACACCATGGATACTCATCTACAAAGTTTATGGTTTTCTTTAGTGGGTCAAGAGTCTCTTTGTTGGTATTTGGTTTTACTGGTTTTCCATCTTTCCAATTTGTGTTATATGGCATGTCATGCAACCTTGGCCTATTGTAACTTGTTTGCTTATTGTTCCCGTATGGTGGCCTTTCATTATGATTTTTCTTACCCTTTAAGTCCTTGAGCATGTCCACAAATTGAGTAAGATCATCTTTCCTATGAACCTTGGAGTTGTACAACTTTGGATCATCTCTCTTAGAAACTTTCCCACCCACCTTCCTATTATTTTCAATAGTAGCAGCTATTTTGAATGCTTGCTATAAAGTGTTAGGTCTATGAGACAAAATCTCATAATGAGTTTTGTTGTCAAAAGCACTTAAATAAAAGTTAATAAAAAATGAATCAACTGGTCTGACATCTTTGGGTATTCTATTTAATACTATTAAATCTTTTATTAAATTCAGCAACTAATTCATTTTGATTCTTCCTCATGCTTGTTAATTCATGGGATACAAATGAGGGATCATTGTGATCTCCAAATTCTTCCAAGAATAGCATCACAAATTCCTGCCAACTGCAAATACATCTGTCAGGAAGGCTTCTATACCATTCCCCCACATCCTTCGTCAAAGACTGAACCAACAACTTCATGAATACATCTTCACGAGGAATCTCAAATTCTTTGATGATATTTTTTACATTAATAACATGCTGCTCTGCTAAATCAACTCCATTTCTTGAAAATTTTGGGATATCTAATCTAAAATCATTAGTGATCTGATTTGGGTAACCAACAATGTCTGTGAAATCCAATTGTCTGTACCTTTCAATGATTAAGGGTTGCCTGCAAACATGATAGTTGCTTTGATTGTTCATAATTCCACTATTGTTGCTATAGTTTCCATCATTACCATTGTTTCCACCCCCATTATTATTTCCATTATTGTTACCATTGTTCCTACCTCCACCAGTGCCACCTGCATAATTGCCATTGTTACCTCTATTTTGTCTATTATTTTGATTGATGCCACACCCATTATTTCCTACATGGTTACCCCTATTTCTATTAATCCAGTTCCCATAATTTTCCCCATCTCCATTCCTTCTTCCATCCTCCTGCCTCTCTTCACTTTGATCCCTATGCACATCCCTCCATCTTCTATTTTCAATCACTAACGGGTTATCATAAGTTACAAAAGGCTAGTCCATTCATCTCATGTGAGGGGGACTATATTTTGGAACTACTTGTCTACTTGTTTCACCTCTCTCTTCTCCTACCTTGTTTGTCTTGGGGTTTGAAATATTATTTCTTTCTATTCCTAGTTTCTGTAACACCCAATCTAGCTGCCTTTTAAGTGCCTTCACCATCTTGGCATCATCAACATTCATATTAGCCATCTTAAGAATAAGATCATCCCACTATTTTTCTTCTTGCTCCTTAGCATTAATGATCTCATCATGGCTATGTCTATTATCCTTTGAATTTATTTTATAAAAAGGATTTTCCTCTCTATTCTCAGATTTGGCAGCAAATGAAGAATCTTCTCGCCTACTAGGAAATCTCTTATATCCTGCAAATGCCATGTTTGATTTTTTTCCTTTGTTCCTTTTCTTGGGACTCAACTGAATAAGATCTTCTTGTCCTTTGTGTAGAGACCTTCTCCCCTGCATAAATCTTAATGACAAATTTCTAGGAGTTTCTTTTATTTTCTCAACATACCAATTATTACTCATGTACTACATGTAGAGTCGCCACCTCCTAAGAAGAACAATATCTATTACTAGTCTTCCAGGCTCTTTCCTCCAGTAGAGTCTGAAATGAAACCACCAAAAATTTTGAATACTTCTTATCACAAGTTCCCCAACAGAGTCGCCAATCTGTTGGTTCCCAAAACCACAGATTGGAAAACTTAAGGGTTTGCCAAATTCTCAACTAATGCAACCAGCCATGGCCAACGAACAGGGATGGTTAAAGACCAAATCCATCTAAACTTAAGGCTCCACTGAACCTAGGTGGTTATACCTCTTCCTCTCAAGCACAAAAGAGATTGTTTAAAGTGGATTTAAGCCTTTTAGCAAATTACAAAAACTAGCAAATTGTTGTTTTGCAATTTATGCTTTATTATGTGCTTTAAGTAAATGCCTTTGAAAAGAAATGAAAATGATTATAATAGTATTTTGGTAATGAGAATGCTTTCAGGACTTAAAAGAAATATGTAAAGATCAGCTCATATAGAATTGAGGGAGAATCTTTCTCCATCAAGGACCTTGAACACATGACCAACCAAAACCTTAAAAGATAAATAACAGACCAGTGCCTCTATCTAGGGGTATTTATGACACTTTGTGGACAAAAAAACCTATCAACTTGTGAGACAATATTAATCATCAACTATGAAGGTTTCAGTATGTGCTACACAATAATGAAGAACCCAATCTCATGCTTAATGTAACAACATGTGATGGTGCATCATAGCAAATCATATGACAGATTTATCAAGAGGGCAAAATAACTCATCAACACAGAAGTATGCATAATACTTAGGAAAAGAAACAATGAACCTTCATATATTAATCCTTAAAAGATGATTTTATACACAATATGTGGTTGAAAATACTCCATTATAGTCTGTTTGTATAAAAAGATACCTCTTTGTTCTATAGACTTCCCTAATACATATAAGTTGCAGTCCTACCAGGTAGTATGTTTTTCTTCTGAATTCTCTATCCTTATACATACAAAATGAATCATTATAAATGTATATTCTAAGAGATACGAATGGAAGGACACACCCTTCATTAACCTAACAACTATTTGAACAATTAAACAACTTAACTAAATCATCAATTACATTACAAAATACTAAAACAATGAACCAACACTAGTACATTCGGGTCAAAATTTTGACGGCAAATCGTCGGAATTCTGACACAATTTCGTCGCACTACCGACAAAAAAAGCCACTGAAAACTTTGTGTTAGAAGTTCCAACTATCCTTGTGGTTGTCGCAATTCCGACATCACCTCAAACCTTTCTGACGGCCACCATGGATGCTCATACCCCGAAAGAATACCGTCGCGATCTCAGTCTATCATCGGAATTCTAACTCCAAAGGATAAAATTCTGACAGAGGAGTGCCATCGGATGCACAGCATCCTTGTCGAAACTCTCCTAGAGGCTGTGCAGCCTCCAGGAGAGTTCCGATGAGGATGCTGTGCATCCGATGGCACTCCTCTGTCAGAATTTTATCCTTTGGAGTCAGAATTCCGACGATAGGCTGATTTTTCGGAATTTTTTTTTTTATAGAAAAAGATTGACATTGGTATCTCTCTTCTCTATCCCTCTCTACTATCTCTCTTCTCTCTCACCTCTCTAGGTCTCTTTCTCCATCCCTCTCTTCTTCTCTCCATCTCTACTTCTCTTTCTCTACCCTCTCCAGGTCATTATCTCTTCCTCTCACCCTCTCTCTCTCTCTCTCTCACCTCTATAGGTCTCACCTTCCATTCCTCCATCATTACCCATGTTGTAAAGTTGCAAGATATTTCCCAAAGTACTTGGTTTCTAGGGTTGATTTGCTTAAGTGTTGGAGTCAGAGTTAGATGAGACCTGCATGATTGAGCTGTATTAACTGATCAAGTCACCAAGATCTCAATTGTAAACATGACTAGGTTCTAGGGTTTTAGGGTATAACATAGGTCAAGATTGAGGTATGGTGGTTAAGAATTACCTTCTGATGACAAAAGACATCCAAATGATGAAGAATGAAGGCGATGAACTCATAGAAGTTTGGAGGAGATAATTTGACTAAGTTAAAATTTTGTTTAAGTCATGGTCATGATACTAGCTTGCTCATCAAGAGCAATTTGTGCGAATGAACCCTAGAAATGTGCCCATGCGAGAGAAGCAAGAATTCCAATAAAACCTAAGGCAATGCTAGTAAGGGGCCAAAATTAAAGAATTAGGGTACAAAAAACAAAATTTGGCTAAGTCAAGATGTTGCTCAAGGATGACCTAAATCATGGAGTGTAAATCAATCATGAAACATGAGAATGGATAGGTCTTGACCCAAGAAATGTAAGTCCCCCTTGTGATTCCAACAGATATCACATCACAATCATTAAGTCTATCTACAATATAAAGTCAAGACCTGACTATTGGAATCTTGGAGTCATCCCATTTGATCACATAGTTTAGCACTTGGGAGGATTTTCTTCAAGAGAGGATAGAATACTTAGTATTTTATTTTGTGTTGCATAGTGCATAAAAAACACAACAGAAACCATTGAAAGGTTTGGTTAAAGCCTTCAAATCACAATCTCTACGAGAAGCTATCAAGAGTGCCTAGAATTTGGAAACTTTAGTATCCAAGAACATAATTCATAAGGCACCACTTTTAGAGCAACCAAGGAAGCTTATCAATGTAATATTTTATTTACCCTGGATATGTTTTATCCTAAGTGTGATATTCTACTATTAAAAAGCTTTATTAGGTAATATTTTTACTTAGGTAGAATAAGATAATGAGTTGTACATTCTCCTTCTTTGATTGAGATTCTACTTTTTCCTTGTCACAAATTTGGAAACTTGGATAAGCAATTTCTTTTTTTGGTTTTCTACCTCTTCATGATCCTCATGGATTTGGAATCTTGGAAGCTATATATTATAGGTTTTTCCTCAATTAACATATCAAATGAAACTATTGTGAGCTTTCATATCTTAACATACCAAGGGCTTAAGTTTGGGGATGACAGGGGGATGATGAAGGGGGCGGGGTGGGATGCAAATATATATACAACTTAAAAAATTAATTATGAAAGGATGTGTATAGAATAAGTATAACAATTGTAAATAAAACTTTGCCACACTATGTAAATTTTACAATAAACATTAAAAATATTTCAATGATTGCATTGAAATTTGAACATTAACAATGGTGGTAGAGTTTTGGAACTTTGGGAACAAACTAAGAATAAGTATAAGAATTGTAGATGAAACTTTGGCATACTAAGTGTTTAAACTAGTCAACATAAAAAAAATGGAAATGATTGCATTAACAATAAGAATGGTGGGTAGAGGTTTGGGGTCAATGGGTAGTGCCCCTTGTGGGGGGTTTGGGGCAAAGCCCCCATCAAGGTTAGGGGGCATTGCCAAACCTTTAATACGGATGACATTTTCACAATAATTTCACCATTTTTGTTTAGAATTGGAGTTTCTAATTGGGGGCCATGGGAGACTCATAGGCATCCTCAAGATGGTCAAGAGACTCCTTGGAGTCCCTAGGATGTCCCTAAGTGGTGCGGCAAGGGGATGTTTCCCCTAAGTATTGCATCCTGAAAAAATAGGGATTTTGGAGGGGGGGAAGGGGTCCCCATGTTTCAATGGTTTCAAAAGATTCTAATTTTTTTTTTTATCTTGTCATAACAAAATATACTCCTCTTGCATCCTTGGATGATTTGAAAATTGAAAACAATTTGACAAGAAAAAACTAACTTCTAAAGTTTAGACTTAGTTTTCTTTTTTTATCCAAGTCACTACAACATTTTAATGATCAAAGTAGCTTTTTTTGGGTGGTTTCGAAGCATCCAAAAGGCTTGAGAAATTCAATATTATCTTTCATTCCACCAAAATTGGAGATCAAGAAGCATGCTCACAAACAAGGATTTGTTTGTAACTTAAGGCAATCGACTAGTTTTTGGGGCATTTTCAGGTCTAAAGAACCTACCATTGTGTCAAAAAGGTCCATAAGACCCCATTTTCATCTAAAACTTGTCTCTTTTGGTCATAGAAGCATTTAAGGGAAAAAAATCACACAACCAATAATATGCCTATACCATACATATTTGAGTTAAAATAAAAATAAAAAATTGACAAGGTTTGGAGACCATTGAACAATTTGGGAGATTGCTAATACATACACTCAATTTATAAAGTCTCAATTTGATGTACTTAATCTTTGAGAGGCCTATACAAAAGCATTTTGTAATTGCGAACTAAGATAAATTTCCATTTTTGGCAGTTTTCATCATGGATTATGGTATTAAATTTCGACATTCTATTGTCAAGATAAATTGAGAGAACCATTTGTACTCGAAACAAGGGATAGTGAAAAATTACATTATGTAGGATCTCCTACCCTATCTCATTGAATTCATTCCTACACCGAGTGACTATGAACAAAAGCGTAGGTATTTAACAACAATGACATGGTCCATGGACTAGTGATCCTCCTCTTGATACTCCATCTACAAATGAGAACATCTCTTATATACGTTGCTACTTCAGAATTAAAAGTTGCTTCTTCTAGAACTTTCCATGATTCTTTGCAATAGGATTATATGTCTTCTAGATTCACCCCACTAGGACACATTCCTATCAAGCATCTTTACTTTTTTTAAAAGTAGACCACATTTCAGATCTAGATGACACCATAATGACTTTGATTTTCTCTTGCAAGATATTCCTCCATCATGTATTGCTTCATCGAAGTTCAAATTTGCTTCTTCAAGGGCTCTCAATGATTCTCTATATAGGATTCTTCGTGTCTATGAGATCCACTTCATTGGGAGGCCTACTTAAACATTTCACATCTGTTTGTGGACTCTCACCTTTCAAATATTGATGAAACAATTGAGAATATTTGTCTTCTCATTGATGACAATGCCCATCAAGTTACATCGTCTCCCATTGTAAATTCACTTGTTCTATCCCCACCATATCATGCAACATGACACATTCTATTTCACATTAATTAAGGTCTCACACTTCAATGATTGTAGTCCCTGAATCTTCTATGGAACAATCACAGCTTAACATCAACATCAAGACACATGAGTCGCTTCAAAAACCATACATCTAAATTCCTTTCTACATTCCACTTGAATGGGAATTAAACAATTTGACAACTCAAGATTTCCATATTGTGAAAGGAAGGTGCATCATTTGTTGCAAATGAACCTACTACAACATTCACCATTCAACATTTTGTATTACTTTTCTCTCTTTTTTGTGGAGGCACCAACTTTAGGGGATGGGGTGGGTCTATATTATCCTTCACATATGTCACTTGGGATGGAGTTTTGTCCTATGGATTTTCTAGTCTCTACTTCGAGAGGGTACACTCTCTTTATAATTTGGGGTTATTTCATAATTTACATGGATACCTAACCTTGTGACCCATTTCTTCTTACCTCAATTTCACTTAAGGGGGTGTGCCAATGTACCATTTTATTCACCAAGTGGATATGTTTTATTGTAAGTATGATATTGCATTTGTTTGTTTAGTTTACTTAAGTAATTTCTTTTAACTTGAGATAATGACTTGCACATTCTCCTTTTTTCATAGGATTATGTTTTTTTCCTTATCCTCAAAAATTTGGAAACTTGGATAAACAATTCCTTGTCTTTTGGTTTTCTATCTCATCCTCATCTTCATCCTCATGGATTAAAAATCTTGGATATCGAGTGAAGATATTGTGAACTTTTTCATTTTCTCTCTTATGAAATCAACTATGTTATGCTATTTTGATTTTATTATCATTTATATTTAACAATTTTAAAAATGTTATCACTTATATTAATTTCTAGGTTAATATTTATTTTGTAGATTCTAATAGAATTGAATACCATACCCAAACAATATCTAGTATGAACTAGTTAGTTACAGGCTAGGTTCCAAGCGTACTTGGTAACACAATTTTTGAGCTTGTGTTTGTTTATGATTTAATGATTGATGCATCTAGCTTTGCTACACATCTACTTTGAATACAATGAGAGGGTGATTTTGTCTAAGCTAAGAGACCTTGCTATCTAATATCACCCAAGAAAGATACTGATATTTTACCCTAGAAATATAAGCCTTTTGTAAGTATAATTCAATGAATTGTGATAATAACTTAAAACGAAGTGAATTAAAATTTGATTGAGTTCCCCATTGTATTTTAACAAATCACCTAGGAAGATGTTTGTTCCTAACAATTTCCAATTCTCTTTCCAAAAGGATGAAAAAGAAGAGAAAGGAACTAATTAATGTTGGGACATAATTTAGAAGACCTATGTTTTGTGTCTGAAAGCTACTAGCCTAGAGAGCATGGAAACAATCTGAAGTCATGGGAGAGAGTTTCAGTTCTATCCCCAAAAATTATGTCCAGTACTCTTGTATTGAAATTTTAAATCCTTCTAAGTTTAAATGTTCATGAGGAAACTCTAAAATTTTAATAAAATACATAAATGAAAACCAATTTGTTTTCGTCGGAATACTTTTGAAAATCACATCACCTCAGTAATTGAAATGTAATAATAAGATTGCATACAAAGTGCATGTTTTCTATGAAACATGTTAAAAGGGTTAAACTGTTTCAATTAATACAAACACTGGAACTATTAAACAATAATAGCTTGTTGGTAATCAAGATTTTGGACTATACCCACATTTTACACCTTTTCATACAGTTACAAAGAACATAGAAAACATGTACATGGAACTACAGATTCTAACATATGTAAAAATACAACAATCTAAATAAGAATGGGAAGCATGTGGAGAATGGTTAAGACATGCATAAATAAAAGGAAAACAAAAATCTCTCAATGTGTATCACAAACAAATCAAGGAAAAAAGCTTTTAGGCAGGGGACCGATATGATCATAAAATTTTTAAAACTTCCAAAGTATAGAGCATTTGAGATTTTACAGAGAATGCGCTAATTTAGCTTTATTCATGATGAGGCATATTCACAACTTTTGCAGTTGCACCATGGTGTTGTTCGTGTTGGCTCTGTTGGACTTTGCAATTAAGATTCAATATACATACATTATTCAATAAGATTAACTATGCAACATAATGAAATATTGAAAAGTGTGTTATCTTATTGAGCTTCGCTTTGTTTCGAGAATAGTTTAATACTATCTACTTAATAGGGCCAACCATGTGAAGGTGGAAGCTCATTTGCCCCCTCCCCCCTGCCCTAACATCACTCTAAATTCCATGTTAACATCTAACATTCATTCATTCTTTCATTCATTCTTTCATCCATTATTAAAATATAACATTCATTCATTATCACATAACATTCATTAACACACAAAATTCATTAACTTTCATTAACATGCAACATTCATCAATAATCATCAACACATATCATTCATGAACTTTCATTAGCACATAATTACATTCATTAACACATAAAAATCAGTCATTATCAAATAAGGTAGATTACAATCATTTCTTTCTTTGTTTTTTTTTTGAAGCTATGTAAAGTCTAAGTGGAGCATTGTCTTCTTCATCATTTCCCCCATCTTCGGATATTCTACCCTCTTCTCGTGCTCTTGATGTATGCCTAGTCCTATACAAAGGATGAGGATGATGAACCAAAGGGGGGTCCTCTGCAATAACAAAGAATTGGGTTAAATTCAAAACATTTTTTTATTATTGTTACAAGTATTTCATTAATTTAAAGAACACAACCGTTACACTCTTTACCTGATGGGGCCACATCATCTTCCACATCATTTTGTCTAGCCTCAACCTCGACATGCTGAACACCCTCTAGATCCTCTGGACTTGAAATACGAAACATTACATTAATCAATACACCAATTGCAATTAAATTTGTTTAAAGGAATAACAATGGTCCTCTTTACCTGATTGGGGAACATCACGTTCCTGATGTTGTCTACTCGGATCACGCTCCACTTGGTCACCACCGACTACATGCTCTAAAATATTAACAATAAAGGTTACATTAATTACTACACTAATTTTCAATTTAAGATGTTTAATTGTATTAATAATTACATAAAAAAATTTGAATAGCAAATGAATACCTCCACTACTAGGATGCACATCCGGACCTTCATGTACAGGTTCTGTTCCATGATTATCATGCCGCATTCCAATGTCACACGCAGTGTTATCATTGCTTGCTTATTTAAAAAAAATATAGTCACTTTATGTTGAAACTTAACATCAAATAGATTATTGGTTAAGTATTCAATTTGAAATAATTTTCATTTAGCTTATTTACCATTGTGACAGATGCATCAGAATCTTGTGTTTGCCCACTCAATTCTTGTAGTTGTTCAGCCATGGCTATATAGCCTTGCTGGTAGCCAATTCTCTTGTCATCTTCTATGGGCACTCTATTGAATTCAGAGCCCTGCATTTTTGCTTATTATTGTGAATTTTGCTTGTATTGTTTGATAAAAAAAAAATTGTTTACAATTTATAAATATTTTGTTGTGATACTTAATTTACTGATTCTTACAATTCGTGCGGCAAGTTTCATATAACCACCAGAGCCAGGTTTGTGTTGCCCATGATTTTCTTGTCTTGCCTTGGTTGCATTTGACGTGTCACTCAATCTATTAAAAGTTTGAAATATGTTAGATTATATAAATATAATGAATAATTAGTACATATTCACATTCTTAATAGTATCACATACCTTCTTCTAGCGTCTGGTGGTGTATTTCCTTTTTTCCTTTCAATTCTCTCCTTTGCATCCAAAATCAGGTTCTTCCACTCCCTCTCTGGAATCATGGGGGTATGCTCATACTTTACGTTCTTCTCTAAATGTGTCCTGTATTGGTCCCTCACATACTTTAGATATGTGCTAGTTTTTTCCAGGAGCTTAGTCTTGTCGAATGTGTCATTTCCAAACAACCCTACCATACGGTTTGTGAGTTCATCTTTTAACTTTTTTTCTTGGTCATTCCACCTTTAAAGCAAAAACAAACCTGTTAGATTTAGAAAGAAATTGAAGCTACCTTTGATATAGTTCAAGAAATAGATAAAAGGAAAACTATTCTAGCAATGATATGAAATCAAAATAGTGGATAAGGGTTAGTTCACGTATGATGTTCCGCCTTTTACGTACGGTGGGCCCAAATATCTGCAATGTAATGTCATTAAGATTTTTATAAAAAATATCATTTCCTGCAAAAAAAACATGGGATCATTAGTCCAAAATGAGTGATCAGTAAGTAAATTACAATTAGACTATATATAATAATAATTTTAAAGTACTTGGAACCTTCTGTATCTTCAAGGGAATCAATTCTTCGTCGCTCACCACCAATTTGGCTTGCAACGTTCCCATACTAGCAATACGAGAAGATCCAGGAAATGATGGTATGTTATCACCAGTAGTCGCCTCTGGCGCATCCTCATGTGCATCTCCTACCACAGTAAATGAATCCACTATGAAATGCCTCCAAGAAAGAACACTTCAAGGGTAATAAACACATAATGAAAGAGAGAGAAAAAGAGGGATCTACCACTAGTGGGCGGGTCAACATGAGCTGGTGCAACAGACGATGTCTACATGCTACATGTTGCTGACATTGTAGTCGGCAATACAGTTGGGGTTGACCTCAAACCTATGTTAGCACCTGAAGAGTAATACATTAAATATATAAAACATTAAAAAAGAAAGTTCACAAGTCCAAAGGAGTGGTTTTAATATATAGAACATGGTCATCACCTGAACTACCCGCAATACCCTGATCATTGCCACCAGGATGATGAGGCCTTATAAATTTCTGTAAAAACAACACATACATATTTTAGTTAATGACATAAAAGAGAAAAAAATATAAACCATTATTGAACTTTTGTTATGATTAAAGCTTTCATTACTGCTTACTTGCAAGTTTTCCACTATCCGCAACAATAGTTGCACCCTCTCTATTATCTCATCAATCTAAGGGCTTATGGTTTCCAAATCAACAATCTCTTGGCTAATTTTTCTAATATTCTTTTGTACCAATTGTATAAGGTTTGCGCCAAGTGTGATGTCATCAGCGCATAACACTGTCGAGTGCCCCACATCCCTATGGAGGTGCTGAGGTACTGCAGGTTCCTTTCCCTTATCCTGAACATCCGTCTATGACAAGAATATAATTAACACTATCAAAATTACTTCAAAATACTCAAGAAAATATCATAATGTAACAGTTTGCTTCTATCTAATTTGTATAATTACAATGAGGTTTACCTGCTCCGTAGAAGTGTCGGGACCTACACCCCTATCTGTGCTATGTGGTGGATCCATGTGGCCCTGTGACAAAGAAAAAATATAAAAACATTAGCGAAATGAAACCAATAGACTTAGCAAAAAAACTTAATAATACAATGGTTTATTAGATTCATTAATTGGAAGTTGGCTTAAATGGTATATATATAGTACGTACCACCCCCATGATAGTAACTTTGTTTGTATCTATACGATTCAAATTGTAATCGATTAGTAGCTCTTCCCCTGCACTTATTGATTTTATCGCACATACAAACACATAATTTCCCTCACGTGCCTCAAATATGCAATTGGGTTGCTTATTAGTTGACCCAGGTCGTGTACTATTTATAAAACCTGCAATATTCCCTATTGCTTTTGGCCTTCCATCAATGTATACAACCACTCATTTACTTTGATCATTATCTTTTTGTTGTATATAATTGGCTGACAGTACATACCTACACATACTTTTTTTATATCGAACAATTTGCATCCAATCATTATAATTGTAACAAGGTCCAACAAACTCCATCAATTCAGCAACTTTGTTGTAATAGACCTTTATGCTGTCCATGGAAAATAGGCCCAAACCATGTAACGACGAAGATGCTATGTGATATATCCTCTCATTAACACAAAAATCAGTGTTTATTGGAGGTAGTTCCTTGGGTACACATTGTTTCAGTAGATGTTTATACCTCAAGGGCACCTCAATGTCGCCTTTGGTCCCATCATCATAAGAACATGACCCCCCTTGAGCAAGAAAAAATTCCATGCGTTTATTGAATTTTCTTCTAATCTTTTGACCTTTAGTTGATCTCCCTATTTGAGATCTACTACATGTCTCACTTTCCTCTTCTATTCTTGCATTTCCCTCACTCGAGGAAGACACATCTGACAATACCTATTTGGTGATACCTGTGCACCATCAAATGAGAGAGTTAGTTGGTAATGAGAGAGATATTTTGCAAATGAGGGTAATATTGATGAAGAAGTCAGCCATAAAGTTGATGTTGAGATTAAAATTTGAGTAAGTCCAACTGGGGCCTCAAGTGTTGATAACTGTATTAGATTTGCTGCTAATGTTGAGGTTTGAAAAACTGAGGAAGTTTGTTTTTCTTGTAATTTTTTAAAAATATATTATTTCTATAAGGTGTATTGACTTATACTTGTCGATCCATGAGACTGTGCAGGATCCTCATCAAAGGGGTTTAGTTTCCTGCACCAACAATTGAGCATCATAAGCATTACATTTGTAATTTGATATACAATAAATACTGTAGTATCATAAGCATCACATATGTATCATCATATATGTAATTGAGCATCATAAGAATCACATATGTATCATCATAAACATGTAATCCATCACATACGTATCATAAATCACCATCCATCACATAGCTAATAAGTAGTCCACATTCCATAAATAAACACAAAGTTCAAAAAAGTCACATGTATCATCATAAGCATGTAATCTATCACATATGTATTTTAAATCACCATCTATCACATAGCTAGAGGTGCATCATGAATTAATTAAGTAATGGCATTAGAATTCAAAACATATGAATTATCTATATAAGCATATAATTCAAATCAATTTCTATCAAGATATCAATATTAAATAGATAATCTAATAATCACATCTCATACATTTCATTCATGTCATTGATCTTCTTCTTCATCCAACTCATGATCATGATCATCATCGTTGTCATCATCATCATCGTCGTCATTGTGTTCATCATTGTCATCGTCATCACCATCATCGTCACCATCACCATCACCATCAACATCAACATCACCATCACCATCACCATCACCATCACCATCACCATCACCATCACCATCACCATCATCATCAGCAACAACAACATCATCATCATGAACTTCTTCTTCATGTACATTTCCATCAGGAACAACTAACTGTCGATCATGAACATCATCTATATCATCTTCTACTTCTTCGGTATCTTCTTCTTCCATCACATTATACATTATCGGCCTTCCTCTTGGATCATGTCTAACAACAAATGACCAACCCGATTTATGTGGAACCTCTGAGTAAAATACCTGCTCACATTGACTTGGAAGAACATAGAGCTCATCCCCAACTTGTTCAAACGACCTTGTATTAACCATTGTAAATCCATTATCATGTTTGATTATAGTTCTATCAGGATCATTTTTATTCAGTCGTAACCTATACCATTTGACGACGAACAGAACTAATTTGAAGGAATGAAAGTCACACTCAAGTATATCATCCAAAATTCCATAGTATCGATTTTGAGACTCTAGAGGATGTATGTCATTTCTAGATGAAATATTGGTCACCTCAAAGACTGCAGTTATCCCAGAATCACAAGTTTTCTTCATCTCATCCAACTATTTGATGCGAAATTTATGACCATTGCAACACATAGCCTTGTGGTGTTTGACCTATAATATGTCTAACATATTTAAATTATTGCATCATGAGTTGATAAACATATGGGTGATTAATAAAATTATACGTACCTGTTGATCTCTTAAACCATATGCTAAATCAATTTCCCTTTGTGTAACATTGGAATCTCCATTATGATGAGCTTCTTTAACCAATGAAGCAACACCATCCCATGTTAATGTGAAACCAGAATATTGACATCGTTCAATCCACACCGTCATCCAATCAAGATTGTTTGCAATATACAAATGTAGCGCATCCCACTCCCAACCAACTGTACAAATAATTAATAGACCACTTACAACTAATTTATTTAGAAGATGAAGAATTAATTTACTACAATAACATCTTATTATTACCTCTCACTTTCTTCAATCTACCTTTTCCCATCAAGTGCTCCCCTTCAAATTTATTAATGGGGCTGGGATCCCAAATGCGATCTACATGGATTTTTGCTGCAAACTTAGGAAGATATTCAGTAATGTACACCATAGTTTGGTATACCATATATCCCTCCACCATAGAACCCTTAGGATGTGCTCTTTGTCAAACCAAAGCCTTCAAAAATTTCAAGTGCCTCTCAACCATCCACATTGACCTAGTGTGTACAGGTCCACACAATTCAATCTCCTCAACTTGGTGTATGAGGTAGTGTTCTTGTGCATTGAAAAAAGTTGAAGGTTGACACTTTTGCATTTCACACATTAGATGAGGGATTTTTCTCTTCCAATATTTTATATCTTCCTTGTGGATTTCTTTAGATGACAACCACCTAAAAGAGAGAGAAGATGCAAAAATATATAAACGAGACTTTACAAAATAATATACAATATATTGCATAACAAGTAAAACAAATGGCAAATATAATATCTATACAACAAATTGAACAAACATCACTACTTACCTCATGTATTTTCCAAGATCATATATGAATTGCTTGATATTATTGTCGAAGTGGTCTAGGAGAGATAGAGGTAGAACGTACTGCAACAATTATAAAATGATCTTTTCATTGTTTTCTAACATAATACAATGAAAAGTACATGCGCAGTATACAAATATATAGTAAATACAAAAGAACGTGAATTACCTTAATGAAGGTATGCCAATCATGCATTTTCATCCCTGGCCCAAATTCACTCTTCTTTGATATGAGATTGTTTATGTTTGCAACAAATGTTGTGGGAAATCAAATTTTTCGTATGACTTCTTTTATAGAATTGCTTTGCTGCTCCATTAATAACCAAGGAAGAGCACTTATATTAATTTGATCTCCATTGCTATTTGATTGAATGACATTTTTCATTGCATGATTGGATTCCACAATGCCACTACAAATTTTGAAAAATTTTTCTTTGTCACGCCTTCCATCCAATATTTTCCATAATGTCTCTGTTATATTCTTTCCAATATGCATTGTATCAAACAAATGCACAATTTGTAGCTGCTCGTAGTAAGGCAACCTACTGAATTATCTGGGATAAATTTTTAGTCCCTTTGGAAGGTGGTCATCCATGCCTTGACGACCTTCAGTATCATCAATTACATCATCAGTAAACAAAACACGATAGAAAAATTCAAATTCCAAACATAAACCATTAGATGGAATGACATTACCTTGACGATCAATTCTATTATATTCCAACTTTCATAAGTGAGGAGTCATTCTTCATGGCTTTGATGTAGTCTCTTATTTCCCATTGAAAAGATGTTTTTCAGTATTCCGGTACTTATGATTTTTGTGAAGGAAGTGCCTATACTCATCAAACACCTCCTTTCCTAAACTTTTTGAATGACAGGATTTCATCTTTGGACCACAAACTGGACATGCAAATTTTCCCTTTGTTTGAAGACCTACAAGATAATGTATAATTCTATTAAATCTGTTAATTTTTATAATTATAATTATCATGTGCAACTTGAACACTATAACGTACCACAAAAATGTGTTAGCCCTGGGTCAACATGTATTGTCCATACAAGCATTGCATGGAATTGAAATTGTCTTTGTCCTATTGGTCTAGAGATGTCATACATGGTCACACCATTCCATAACTCCAACAACTCATCGATAAGAGGCTCAATATATAGATTCATATCTTTAACTTGGTACTTGCCTAGTGGAATGAACAAAAACATTACATAATTATTATGACTATTTTACTGCAATATTTATAATTAAATGTAGATGACTATTAAATGATAAAATACCTGGAACAATCATTGCCAACATTATGTGCTCCCTCTTTATTGACATCCATGGAGGAATATTATTGTTGATAACAAAAATAGGCCACATCGAGTAAACAGATCTCAACTCTCCAAATTGATTGACACCGTCCGCTGCCAATGAAAGCCTGAGATTACGAGGTTCTTCTTTAAAGTGTGGCTACTTTTCCTCTATGTCCATAAATGCTGAACCATCGGTAGGCATTCAAATAATGTCATCTCGACTTCTATTGCGTGCATGGTAATCCATAAATTGTGCCAAGCTAGTGCACCAGAATAATTGTTGCATACGTGGAATAATGAGAATATAACGAAGAACCTTGCGAGGCACCTTTTTTGTTATTTGATCTATTTGATATCTACTGATATGACATTCAGGGCATTCTGTTCCAAATTCATGTTGTTTATGATATATAATATGATCATTGGGACAAGCATCTATTGTTGGATACTCCATTTCAATATCTTTCATAATGGCAGATAATTCTCAGTAAGAGCGAGGTAGAATATTTGATGGTGGTAAGAAAAACTCACCTATCAATCTACAACAAAAAAAAAGAGATTGAGGTGTTAATTTTAAGAACATTAATGGTACATGATTCACCATTTATTAACTGTAATGACATGTATGACACACCTTAACATACATGAGATTGTTATGTTGGATAGACCATTCATAACCTTCAAGTTCACCAATAACAATACATAAGAGAGAAGAGTTGTTTGGGAGCCTTTGTAAAGGGGCTCATATGCCTTCTCAAGAAGAGGTAAATCATGAACATCAAGGTCATCCTGATCATCATGATCAGCTATGCAGGTACTAAATGTGTCATGGATCAATGTATTTGTACCATCATCTTCAATTGTGTTTTCTGGTGCATGATCATCATCTTCCATGGGATCATTATCTTCAACTTCGATATTCACACCTCCATGTTCCTCCACTTTGAAAACCATATTCTTCGAGTTGTGTTGGTCCATATCATGTGCCCTGGGGTGCTCGACCTATATAAAAATGATCAACATAAATAAACCATGATCATGATCTCATTATGAAGTGATTTCTTATGTATATAAATTGTTAAAACAATATAATGAACAACTTACCAGTGGATGATAATCATGTCCCCCTTCAATGTGATCATGTTGCCTACAATGTTTCTTAGCTATTTTGATTAGAAGTCTTCTAGTATTTAAGCCTTTACAAATTTTGCAGGGACAATAACATTTCCCATCACCTTTTCTTTTCAAGTTAGACCATAGTCTAGAATTGTCTCCTTATTTTGTTCTTCGCTAATATTATCTGACATGGTTTTTCTTCACAGGCAAAAAAATAAGGCTATGGAAACTTCAGTGCAAAAGCTTCACAAAAATTGCAAATCGAACCAAAACCATTTAACTCTTCTTTTTCATCTTAAAACATTGAACTTAATAGAGAATGTATTTAATGTAGTTGATTGTGTGAATTTCTGAGCATTGTGTCTGCAAATTCTTACTAAAAGTTTGCCTGTTGTAGACTTTCTGAGAGACATTTTTGAGTATTCTAAGCCTTGGTTCTTTTATTTTCACTGGTGATAAGTTGGAAACTTTATGGTAGACCTGTAGCCAATCGATCTAATTTTGACAAGTTATACACCAAGCAAACAGGCATCTAGAACTAGCATTGTTTGCAGGTCACCCCTACCCTATGCCATGGGTATATGACTACCCAGAACTCCAGTTTAAGCATTAAGTTACATCATTATTGACCTTAATTTGGGATGCTATGTATGAGATTGGAAACTTTTGTAAGGTGTGATCAATGTGCTATCATAAATGCAAAGCCAAAACCATTTTGATGAGATCATGATCCCACTAATACTATTTTGCCTTGTTAATTTCGCACCCACAAAAATGATAGAACCAGATATAATATGCCATCAATGCCCATATACCAACAATGCTCAAGATGAGCCACTTAGAGGTAGAGTTTAACCACTTTCCATATAGGTAGATTATCTCTAACCTCATTTTCCCTATAGGTAACTGATTAGGTTCATTTTAGAGTCTTATTTCCAAATATGTACCTCTATGTTAGCTTTTTGCTTTATTATTTGCCTGTTTATGCTTAATCTTGTCAATTTTGCATAATTTTACTTAGTTCTTGCATCTTCAATGAAATTATATCTAATCATATCCAATCACATCAAAATGGAACAATTAATCATATTGTTGGTCTCTCCTAGAGGAATTAAATTGAACCAAATTGACTATTCCCCAATAAAATGTTTTGAAATGGTGAATGTATAAGTTTGTAGTTTACTTTCCTAGACTAGGACCCCATTTCGTCAACATTTCACTATGAAAGCATAAATATTTTTTCTTGAAGAGAACATCTTACAGATTATGCTTCAATGTATAACACATTTTCATAATCAATCATTCGACTTCACATGGATAAAAGAATTCACATATTCTAAATCATGATCTGATGATGTGAACAACTCATATGCAACTATATGGCATGCAAAGCATTTATTTTAACATACACTTATTCATCCACATTGCGGGGATAACAATACAAGGCTCACATATTGGTCTAAGAGGATGCCATGGTCTCACAAAGTAACCAAGAACCATGTGAAATGATGGTCTTGAATCCACACACAACTAGGGAGGATCCATACAATTATGTATGACTTCCCCCTTGTTTGTTCAACGGGATTAGCCTCCAAGACATAGCCATCAATAATCACTAAGAATGTACAAGTGGATCGTAGCTACCCATACAACAAACACTTACCCCTATCCTCAAATTTTCCCAATGTTTGATTCCTTATATACACTCATCCAAGGTTATCTACATCGATCTTGGTGAGGAATCACATCACAACAAAGAAGGCAACATTTAAAAATAGCAAGAGTTTCACTAAACTACCAAAGATCATAAATATTGAAAGAAAGAAAAAATAGTACCAATAATAAGTCAAATAAATGTGTTCAATTCCAATAGAAAATCAAACATAGCCACAATAACTACACAATAGTGATTAAACTAATTCAAACAAGATAAAATAAAATTGTTGGCCCATGCAACAAAGATGAGAGATCATCAATAAGAAGGAAACTTCACAATCCTTAAAAGTGCACATTACATAACTATACAACTAGAAATTGTGGTTAAATAGAGTGAAGATTCATCATGACTCCAATAATAGTCCCTCATGTGTGCATTTGTGGCATGAACACAAAAACTCCCACATGGCATGGCCATGTACCTAATGGATAAGACATGCCTAGGCTACATGCCCAAAAAACATGACTATAATAATAGTCCCTCATGCATGCATTTATGGCCTGCACACTACAAATCCTAACATATCATGGAAATACACCTCATAGAGAAGAGATACCTAGGGCCACATTGCACATAGCAACGTGCCTCACAAAGAAGACATGCATAGGGCACATGCCACATAACAATGTGTCTAATGGAAAAATGTGCATGCATGTCACACACCAAAGCTATATGTATAAATCATGAGGCACATTCATATGTTATCAAACACAACCTATTGTATCTAACATGAGTTCCTCTCTACATGTGTGTAAATCTTCCAACACTAATCGCCACTAAGAAGTAATAATATAAAATGCATCTTCAAATATTTGTGTGTTTGTGTGGAATTGTGTCTTTGAACCCAAATCACTACCATCAACAACATGTAACCATCACCTACACTATATCAAAACATAAGTATGGTGTGACATCATATCTATTTGCATAATGTCAAAACACATGCAAACATGAAAATCATCATAGCATGACAAAAATCAATCTCCACATGTTGGAACAAAGATATAAATAAGATAATAGGGTAAGAGGAAACCCATACGAAGAACCACATACCAACTATCGGCAATGCCATCAAGATAAATGTAAGATAGGATACCACTATGAGCCATCCAATGGTCCATTCTATGAGGAGAACTAGGGGAGACTATCTTTGAAAGGTGTGGTCAATAGAGATAATCCCTACTAATGCCACAATATGTCACCATAGCTTCTTGAGTTTTCCATTCTTATACTTAACACCACATTTATTGAGTTCCTCAACAGCGAGGTTGGTTCTCAATAGGATGCACAAAGATGTAAACACACAAGCATGGTTTCATCATACATGTACAACAATACAAATTCATTTTTCTAGTTAATTACTTAGTGTAAAAATAACTCCATTACATAACATAGGGCAATAATCACCATAAGTTTTCAAATAAACTGCCCAAACATCAATTGGAGTTACCCTTTCTAAGGTACAAACATAATTTATTTATAACTTCAAAATTAAAATAATCACAATACATCAAAATAAGCTCAATAGTGCATGGAAATAGACAACATGATCCATAATTAAACCCATAAATTACCCTAATTGGATATGCTAATAAAATGGTGTCTCAAATAATAGAGATTATGTTGGACCTATAATAGAGATCTGGACTTTGTTTCATCATACACAAGCATGGTTTCATCATACTTGTATCCAAATACACCATCCATAGATAGGTACTTAGTACCACAATCTCATGGGTACCCTTTTAGCTGAATTTACCCTATATTTAGGTGAATCTACCCTTGTATCATTCCTTGATCTAGTATGTCATTCCACAAATCAATAATTTTTCCATATTCTTGGGAGAATACACTATCCCTTAGGTGAATATGCCATATCCTTAAATGAATCCTCCTTGTCATCATCCTAAGTCCTCTTTTTATTAAGACTTATCCCTTCATCTTTAGGAAAATCCACCTATCCTTATGTGAATCTACTTTCTCTTAGGTGAATCTATTTCACATAAATCATTTATCTTATCCATCTTTCTTACGCAAATGGTGAATTTTTGACTACGCTCCCATTTAGGTGAATCTATCTAGTTTTAGTCTCCTTCCATTATTTTGTCCAAATTTGTATCCTCTAGTTTACATGAATCTACTTGTTCTTAGGAAAATCAACCCTATCATTCTAAGGAAAATTCACCTTGTCATCATCCTTAATCATCTACCTTTCAAGTGTATAGTCCATCCATCCTTGGGAGAATCTAGCATATTATTGGGAAAATCCACTCCCTCTTAGGTGAATCCACCTTTTCCACCTTCTCATTAATCTATTATTTGTTCTAAGAAGGACACAAAAGTGGATAGAAAACAATAGAGGAGATAGTACTCAAACAAGTACTAAGGAATTGCATTAGTGACATGTCACAAATGTGAGTTATACATGTTCCAAATTGATTGATTCTCATGAAGGAACTAAGTTATCTACAATAAATAGCCACCCAAGAAACCCATTTGCTTTAGGCAAACTATCTTCTTAGTAGTAGCTTAATTCTTGAGACACTTGATTTAGATATGATCTTGTAAATGGTGTTAAAAAGAGTAATTAGTCACCAACCAACCACACTCTTCATTTGTATATTTAAGAATTAGTCCGGTCAAACCTTGATTGTAACAAGCATAACCAAATCCTCCATGATAAAGTTAACAACAAATATATTATTGCATAACCAAATCTTTGTGGTGGGTGTGTTCAACAAATATATTATTGTGTGAATTGCTTTTGTCCAAAATGTAGGAACTTGATCTACATATCCATGAAGGCATGATTAGGTCTCTATACAACACTATTTTGTTGATTCATATATGTAGTGGTTAGTTGTTTTCTTTTAGTTGTGGATAAACCATTTTGAGTGAATTTCTCACTTATTTGAGCATTTTGCATTTAGAGAACAACTAGATGACCATTCAACAAGGGGTTTAAACTCTTTGAACTTCACAAATCCTTGAGCTTTTCTTGTCAAGCAATGTACCCACATCTTAAAGACATCAAATTATGAAAGATGATAGTCCCAAATTTGCAAATGACTGTCACAACATAGTGAATAAGGTAAATCCATAGATGCATTAATGAGTAGCCCTAGATCAATACAAAGGGAAATACAGTCATGTTTATCTCAATGCAACATTTTCCAGCATCCTCCCTGTGTGTGCCAAAATAGGAGCTTTCGAACAAGGTATGGACATCCATCAAAGCATAATCAAGAGAGCATTGGAATATAGGTTGGTTCTTGTCCAACAAGATTCAGGACGTAGGGCCCCCACTAATAAGAGAACCCATAGTGGGTATGGGAGGAAGTTGGGTCTTATGTGGTTCAATGTAATCCCCATTCCATTCATTCGAGTTACTTCATTAATGTCTTCCAAATTCTCGGAGCGGTTTTTTTATCCAATAAAAAAAATCGCAAAATGGGGTAGCATACACACGGCATGTGAACTGTACGATGGAATACCTCAAAGAGATGTCATTTCATGGAATTTTAAGATCGCAGGAATGCACAAAATGGATTAATTCGAAAAAAACCTTACCTTGCTTGTGCAGAGATCGCTTTGGTAGGGGGGCAGGGAGACAAGACGGTCGCCGCTTGTGCTTTCAAAATGAAAATGCATTGTTTTTTTTATTAAACTGAGGTCATCAGAATTTCGATGAACATGGGCATAGGTAGTTGGAATTCTGATGAACACGGGCATTTTTAAAAAAAAAATCAAATTTTCACACAATGCTCCTTGTCTGTCGGAAACCTCCATCGAAATTTAACCCCAAATGTATTAGTGGATGTAGCCGTTGTCCACACTTCTGAATATGTCACAAATATCCTGCATCCTTGTAGGTTGTAGCATTGAAGATAGCATCCCTGGCTACGTTCTTGATCATGTAAATGTTCTCAAACTGGTCGGCTATGTCATTCATATCAAGGATATCTATTTTGGCAATGGCTTGGGCTGCAATAAGTATAGACTTACACTCAGACAGCCATATGGTATTATCTTTAATTACCCCTATATCGTCTACTAAATGGGGAACCCCACACTGAACAATTTGCTGGCACTCATCAAATTCAGATTTCAATTCCTTTGTGAATTCATCATGTGTGACAAGCAAACCCTGAACCTTCTTCTTTACTTTTTCCATGGTCGATGCATCTTGTAGCAACAAGTTAAGTCTATCTCAAATTCTGGTGTTTGAGACCATATTGTCCATGTTCCTCTGATATATTTCCTAGAACTTGTCCAATGCCTTCTCCATATTGTCATATCTTTTACTCAGCAAAACACAAGCAGTGTCAACCCTGATGCTCTTCATCTCCGTCTTCAACTTAGTATGCTAATAAGCTAATTTTTCAAATTTCTTCTTCCATTGACCTCCTGAGTCAGTAATTTGAGGGATCGGATGCCCACTGCTCTTAAGGGTTTCTTCATATAAGGCCTTATATTTATTCTTCTCTGCTATCTCATGTTTCATCTGGGCCTTGTTGAATTTTGAAATATTAATACCTATGCCAGTCGTGACCATAGGATCTACCTCTCCAACTTTCAAGGTCATCATGTGACCAAAAGATTTATCCACATCTATGATTTTTGGCCTTTTATGGGGAGGGTATAAGGCCCACAACAACATTTCTTCCTCATTTGGATCGTACCTTGATCTAATAAAAATATCTTTTACTCCTTGGATATTCAATTTGATGTCCTTATTGTGTGAGTGCAGCAAAGAATAAAAAATAAACGAGGCACTCAGGTCCCAAACTGGAAACACAATTATTCCAGCCTCTACTAGTAGTTGTCTTCCCTTTTGTGGGGTCATAGTCTCAACTTCCGTATCGAAATCTTCGTTCAACCTCTTCTAAATTTCTGCCTCATTCTCAGGGGTAATATTTGGCAATGCTTCCCTTAATTTCTTGCCCTTGAAATGGTACAAGAATGATTTGAACTCCTTAGACTTTATGAATTGATCATCTGATACAAAAGAAATATGATATGTCATTCTTTCATCTATTTTGTCCTTCAGTGTGATGATGAGCTTATCTTGTGCTTCTAGATCCTTTTCTTTCTTAGGTGCCCAGAGCTTGGAAACTACTTTGTTCTCCCCTGAATCACTTTGGGCTGGTTCTTCCTCCATGTTTTCTAATCTTTGCCTTCTCTCCTCTAGTTTCTTCTCTAATGTCTCCATAACATCTGCAAGTTGTTTCACCTCCTTATTTCTACACATGTCTTCAAATTCATCCTCCTGATGAAAATAATCTCCCAATTCTTGCCTCTTCCTTCTTGTATGGATGTAACCCTCAAGATCATAATGCGTTCTAGACATGTACTAGAACAGGTTGTATTCATCCACCAGCTTCCTGTCAATAACTTCATATTTTCTAGTAGATACAACTTTAAAATTCTGGAAATGAAGTGTACCAGGGAGGAAGTCTTGCTTGTGTACACCTCGAAAATGCTTAGCATTATAGACACTTAATTGCCTCACAATTTCCAAAAAGGCAATCCTGTCTGGTGTAGGCTTTGGTAACACATAAGGATAACCCTCAAATCCGTAGCATTGAACAAAAGTGAAGTTTTGGCATTAGTACCAATCACCCCATTTGTGATTAACCATTGGATTTTTGTGCTCATGAGGCCTAATAAACTTCTTGACATCCTCAGAAAATGATCTCTGCAGAGGCTCACTAAAGAGAAAGGAAATTGGTTTAACAAAGAATTCCTGAAATTTAAGGTAATGAGAATTCACATATCTGTAATCCCAGAAAGAAACCCACAACTGCACTGGTTGATCCTGTCCATTCTTCCCTACTATATTTACATTCAAACCCTCTAACCATAATCCCCTGAATCTTCCTTAAAATAAAATAATATGCATTAACAACGAATAATTCTTGAAATTCTTGTCTGGATTATATTTGAAGTTCATGAAGCCTTCATGCAGTCTGTCCACCAGGTATGCAGAAAAATCAAAAGTTCAAGGCTCATGTCTCTGGATATCTGCTGTTAAAACAAATGGTCCTATGTTTGCCACATCAGGAGCTTCAACTACTCCTACCTGGCCACAAGCCATATATGTATACTATAGATACTTCTTGAAAATAGCCATATCATAAGGAGGACCATCTTCCTCTATTAGCCTCCCCTTGTACGCTTTGTGGATAGCAAGGTTCCAACCCTGATATGTAGTATCCATTTTTCTGTATTCTTCTTCCAAATCCACAAACGATAAAGGCACTTTTGCCTTCATATCCACTACAAAAAATTCCTGAGTTGTAGCTACTACAAAGTGAACAAAAGCAGTCCCATTGGGCAGCAAAATGCATCATTTGTTTGCATCATAATATCTTACTAGGAGCTTCAATAAGTCAATATTTACAAAGACATTAGGTACCATGAGTTTACCTAAATTGGTGTTCCATGGGTTTGAAATTGGCATAGGCTCATCCCTACAGATGTAATGAAAAACAAATAACTCATGCCCATGCACTGTTGTGAGTACGTTCCCAATCTCTCTGTATCTTTCCTCCAACTGGTCGTGAATAGGCAAATTTACCTTAGCTCTGCGTGACCTAGTTCCTGGAGAGCCTATCTGATCTATCATATCTTGGTTTAATTTTTCTCGAGCCTCACTGACTTCACCCTTCGATTTTTTTGTCGTGGTACTAGATACTTCAACAATCTTTCACTTCTCTTTTGAGCTTGATCCTTCCATCTCTATAAATTTCTTTACTGTATGCTCAGCAGCTCAGAATATTTCTCAATAAACGCCTGATATCTTTTTGCAATAGTTCTGTGCAAAATGTCGTTATGCAAAATTGGTTTTTATATCCCAAGGAGTCCAATCTTGTACTTAATTACCATAATCTTGATGGATTTGCTTCATGTGGTGATGAACTTACTCAATATATGCATTTAATTGAAGCCATTATGTTAGTTTTTCACATCAGGACCTCCAACGACTAATCAGCAAAACTTTTCCTGATGATTCAATTGTTTGGCGCCATTTGTTATTAATTTACCACTTTTCACATTCTGATCGGCACAAGCTATCCCAGCCAACTTATTGGGTCTCAAGATAGCAATTTTTCTCCTATCCCGATGGTTCACTTTATCCCGATGAGAACTCCTTCAGTTTCGGCTATGCTTTTTGTTTTAATGCTCCATCGGCATAACTCTCCTCAATGCCTTTGCCTTCAGTTTTCTTTTTCTTAACCCATCAGGTATTGACATATTTCATATTATGTCCCTATGATGCCCCGATGATCTCAATATACCAATCCGCATTCTGACTAAGTTCCCCCCATTATCAGCATAACTCACCCCAAAGAACTCCTAGCAACTCACCATCCACCTTATCAATCCTATTAGGACTCGACATTGCATAAAATTTCTTCTTCCGATGTCTCGATGAATTCTTACTTAATGTTTACTTTATCGATCTAGTCTACACCGATATCCTTGCATGCACTTCTATCTTCATTGGGGGTCGAAATAGCCTTTTTCTCTTCCTCCCGAAGTCCCGATAGGTCTTCGATACACCTTTATGCTTTATACCTTAGAGTCTGTTTTATCAGTATAGGTAATACTGATAGTTCCACCTTTTGATTCTTCAAGTCATCAAGGATCAACCTAACCATTCTTGGACTACTCCAATATGGACCTTTTTTCTGATGGGCCCACCTTCAGTTCCCTTTATTCATCGGGTATCGGGATAGACTTTTCTCATTACTTCCAATCTCCTGATACTATAAGTCCATGATCTGCTTTGCCTTATCATCTCAAGTTACACCGATGGCTTCATAGGTTATCGGTATGACAATTTCTACATTTTGTTGATAAGATGATATATGTTGATAGAAAACAACCACCTTCTGCTTCATTGGAACAAGCTATCCTGATGGTATGACTTTTTCAAGAGCGTGCACCGTGATGAGTATTTTTTAAGCACTCCAATGCATCCACCTTCTGCTTTATCAGTATAAGTCATGCCGATAATCCTTCTTTTGCTTGCCAATGCTGTTTCATCAAGATTACTTATGCCAATATTTGAAATTTTGTAATCCAGCACAAATGAGCCATCCATCCTGAATATTGGTGATCCCAACGTTTCCAACAGGGTTTGATACATACTAGAAGACAATCCTAGATCATAACATAATGACTTCTTTGTTGACAAACATTTCCATAATGGATTCCTTGTACAATCTATACTTAGTGCATGCCCTTAGTGTGCCCAAGTGATACCTTGATACTCCTGAAATAGTTGATCTTTTTAGAGAACTTTACCTATGCTAATAAAGTTCTTGCACATACAAACCAACAATAAATGCTCATATGATAAAAGAAAAAGGCCTCCATATAGCATAAAATATTTTGTAAAAATATGTGCTAACACCTCCTTACCCCTCTTTCTCTCTTATTGTCTTCTCTCTCCCTTACCTATCTACCTCTTCCCTCTCTTGGTCTCTTAGTATCTCCCTCCCTGTCTCTCCCTCTCTTATTAGCTCTCTTTCTCTTTATTCTTCCCTCTCTCCTTTTCTCTCTCCCCACCCTCTCTGGTCATCACCTCTCCCTACCTTGTATAGGATTTAGATAATAGCTTGTAGGATTTAAGGTTTAGGGTATAGGGTACATTATTGATGGTACATAGTTTAGGGTACATATGGTTGAGGGTATTGGTTGTATTGATATTTATTTCTTTCTCTCCATCTTCCTCTCTCTTCTCTCTCACCTGTCTCTCCCCTCTTTATGTTTCTTTCCATTTATTCCTCTCTCCATCTTAATCCCCCCTCCTCCTCCTCCTCCTCCTCCTCCTCTCTCTCTCTCTCTCTCTCTCTCTCTCTCTCTCTCTCTCTCTCTCTCTCTCTCTCTCTCCATTCTTTAGGTTTCTCCCTTCGTCCCTCTCTACCTCTTTAATTCTCCATCCATCTATAATTACCTACCTCTCTATATCCCCATCTATCTATGTTGTTGCTCTCTCTCGCTATCTAGGCCTCTCATCTCTCTCTCCCCCTATAGATATACTAACTCATTCCCCCTTACCCCTCTCCATTTATGAACTCCTTCCATGTCTTTATCTCCCTTCAATTACCCTCTCTCTCTCTCTATATATATATTTATGCAATATAGGGTTCAGCATATAGGTTTTAGAGAATAGAGTGGAGGAAATGATAGACCTAGGGAAGGCGATAGAGAGGTGAGGGATGATAGAGAATTAGAGAATGAGAGATTATATAAAGGGAGAGTGGTAATAAGGGAGGGAGAGAACTAGAGAGGGTACATATAGAGAGATGAGATACTTAGAGGGTGAGAGAGAGGTTAGAGAGCTAGATGGGAAGAGAGGTGTGAGATAGATAAAGGGTGATACAAGAGGAGAGTTGATGACTTAGGAGAATGAGAGAGAAGAGGAAAGAGAGAGAAAAAAAAGAAAGAGAGGGCTAAGGAGGGGGAGAGGGAGAGGTATACATGGAGTGAGAGACTTAGAGAGGAGAGAGGTAGATAGGTGAGGTAGAAAGAGATAAAAATGATAGATAAGTTCAAGAGAGAGAGGGGTAAGAAGGTAGGGAGAGCAGTTGAAAGGGAGGGAGTGAACTAGAGATGGGTTAGATGGAGATATAAGATACCTAGAGGGGGAGAGAGATGTGAGAGATCTAGATAGGGGGGAGAGAAAGGGTTGAGATAGATTGAAAAGGATAGAGAGAGGTTGGTAATGAGATATCGATGGAGATGTAGAGAGGTGGAGAGGGAAAGAGGGAAAAAACTAGAGAGGGGTAAAGAGGGTGTGATGTAAAGTTGATGATGTAGATGGTAAAGAGAGAATACGAATTAGTAGGGAAGGGAGAGAGAGATGGGGATAATGAGGGAGAGGGAGATAGAGAGGGAGAGGGGAAGAAAAGAAGGGAGATACCTAGAAGTGGGAGGGAGGGATAAGAGGAGAGATGAAAGAATAGAGAGAGAGGAGTATGACGGGATAGAGAGAGAGGTAGACATGGAGAGACTGTAACACCTAGGGAAGGAAAATATAGAGAGGTGGTGGGAGAGAGAGAAGAGAGGGAGATAGTTTAAAAATAAATATGGGTAAAGGGGGCGGGAGATAAAGGGAGGAGAGAGGGATAGAACTAGAGAAGGGACAAATAGATAGGTGAGAGAACTATATGGGGAAGGAGAGATGAGAGACCTAGATGACAAGAGAAAGGATTGAGATAGAAAGAGGGGGGGAGAGAGAGGTGAGTAATGTGATATGATGCATAGGTAGAGAGGTGGAGAAGAATGAAGTAAGAAACCTAGAGAGGGGAGAGAGAGTTGATTACCTAGAATGTAGAGAGAGAGAATGCAAGAGGAAGGGAGAATAACAAAGTGGGGGAGCAAGATATATATGGGGGTATGTATGGATGGGGAGATAGAGAGGGAGAGGAGAAGAATGGAGGGAGATAGAAGAGGAGAGATAAAAGAAAGAAGAGAGGAGTAAGAGGGGATGAATGGAGAGCTAGACATAGAGGGAGTGAGAGACCTATGGAATAAGGAGATAAAGAGGTAGGGAGGAAGAGAACATGAGGGAGTTAATAAAGGGATAGGGATAAGGAGGAGGGAGAGAGAGAACTATAGAGAGGACATATAAATAGGTGAGAGACCTAGATGGCAAGAAATGAGTGAGATAGATAGAGGGGAATAAAGAGAGGTGGGTAACAACACCTATATGCAGTGGTAGATAGGTGTAGATGAAGGGAGGGAGAAAACTAGAGAGGGGAGAGAGGGTGGGATGGAGAGGTAATGACCTAGACAATGAAGATAGAGAATAAGAGAGGAAGAGATAAGATGAGAGAGTGGGGGAGGGAGATAGAGAGGAAGAGGGGAATAAAGGAAAGGAGAGACCTAGAGAGGGGAAGGAGGGAGAAGAGAAGAGATATAAGAACAAAGAGATGAGTAAGAGGGGATGGATGGAGAGGTAGACATGGAGGGGGTAAGAGACCTATAGAATGAGGAGATATATAGGCTTTAAGAGAGAGAAGAGAGGGAGAGAGTTATTAAATAGATAGGGGTAATGGGAAGGGATAGAAAGGTGGAGAGGGAAGGAGAGAAATAGAGGGTGGACATTAGATAAGTGAGAAACCTAGAGGGGGAGAGGGAGGTGGGTAATAATATAGGGAGGGAGAGGTTATAAAGTGAATAGGGAGGGAGGGAGAGACCTAGATATGGGGAGAGAGATGATAGAAGGGATAGGTAGTGACCAATAGAATGGAGTGGAAGGGGAGAGAAACAATAAGAGAGTGAGAGAGAAGAAGAGAGAGGGAGGGAGTCAAGGATAGAAATAGGAGTGCAAGGAAGGAATGAAAGGTAGAGAGGATATGATATACCTAGATAGGAGAGAGATAAGTGAGTGAGACAAGAGAGGGAGAGAGATAGGTCTAGAGCTTGGGGAAGATAAAGAGAGTGAGATATAGAGATAAATAATGCTTATAGGAGCATGCTGATTACTGAAATTTGACTGTCTAAAATGTTATATGATCCTATAAAAACTAGAGTCTGCATTATAACTCCTATAGAGATGAAATCAATCTCAAACATCTTGCCAATATATACATAAAATATAACTTAAAGTATAAGTCACATTTCATAATGTGACATACTTAAATGTTATATGCTATGTATATATTCTCCTGCTAGGATGGGTATAACTTGTGCCCAAGTTTAAAAATATGTCAAGTTGAAAAATTGGATAATTCAAAGCATTTGGCACTTGCCAAATGCAAAAAAATGACTGCCACGCCAAATGTGAAAAGCCAATTTTTTGAATTTGGTGGGTGCCAAATAGGGTGAGCGACATATTTGGCATTTTCCAAATGGTTTGCATTGGAAACCACCAACCGTTTGGGTTAGATTGTACATGGGCATCCAACCCAAAGGGTTGGATGACCATTTTAGACCTGAGACTTGTTTTTATTAGAAGATTAAAAAATTTCACATATTTTTGGTTGCGCTCTCCATCAGGTTTGCACGTGTTTCAATGAAACTTAAAAAACACCATAGATACTTCAAGCTCTCTCTTAGTTATCGAAGCATTTAATTTTTTTCACATTTTGATTTCATTAAGGCTTCCATCTATAATTTCTTTTGTTAGTGTGTCTGTTTTTGGTCAAAAACCAAAATGCACTATTTTGGCTATAGTTTTTTACATGTTCATCAGATGTTGAAGAAAATTACATTTTTAGAAACTAGACTCCATTCCACACAATTTTATTTTTATTTTTATATTTTTGATTAGTTTTCAATGATTTAAGGAGGGAGCATGCTCAAATTTCTATTTTTCAGGATGTGTCCACTTCGAAAATTAGTAAAAAATCATACTCATTAAAAAAAATTAGGCAAAACATTTGGCATAAACTACAAGGTGTTAGCTAATTTCTCATTGAAGCGATTTTAAAAATTTAAAAAAAAAAAAAAGTTAACATTTTATGGGGGCCATGAGAGACGCTATGTTATGTTTTTTGCTTAAAAACATGACCACTTTTTGTGGCCTCCTTTTTTAAGCCCTCAATCTCCACTATTTTCACAACAAATTAGTAGTTTAGAAAGTAGATTTGAAGCACTCTAACTCTTGTTCTTGTTGCATCTTATAATTTGGAGTGTAACTATGTTCAATTTATCATTGAAGTTCAGACTTTGTTGATCTTAGAAAATAGGTTGCATATTAAGAGCCCCTTTTGGTACCACAACTTGGTGCACATACCCACAAGTATATTTTAACAACAATATTATTATACGTATAATTTGTTAGAAATGTTAAAAAATAAGTATATTTTAACTATAACCTTATTATATAAAATTTGAATTTATCCATCCAATTTACAACATTTAATCATAACGAAAAAGTCTACAATATTAGAGATATGCATAGGCCTATAGATTCTCTTAGCATGCATTGATAGACATTGTCTTTTCTCACTAATGATATACAAGTTTGTCTTTTATTCCCAGTGGGATTTTGAATTTATATTTTCACTAAGTTGAAGCATTGACATTATTGTTATTTTACTTATTCTATGAAGCAAAAATGATGAAGACCCCATTTTTCGCCTTATGGTGTGTTGAATATCCAGGAAATTGAGAGGGAGTGAATCAATTGATAACTTAAAACAATTTCTTTTCACAACCAGATCCAAACCAACAGAATTATTAACATAGATACAACTTGAAAACATGAACATACAACTAATCACACAATGAACACAAAATATGATGTGGAAAAACCATGAAGGGAAAAGCTACGAAGAATGGTAGCTCTCAATATAAAAAATTGGTTAAGGTGATTTTTACAAAGGGTTGCTCACTGCAGGTGGACTCACTACCCAAAAAAAGGCTCACTATCAAAGAAAGAAAGAAAGAAAGAATCCACCATTGAAAACACTTTCTACAAAACTAGACTGCTTGCGGTGCCTCAACACCAACACACTCTCACATATCACCAATAGTTAGATCTTTCCTTTCCAATCTCACATATCTTCAAAACAATGCAACACTTTTTCTATATCTAATACAATAAGATCATCCTCACATATACTATCTTTCGGGAAGCATAATCTTCCAGGTTGGCCAGGATAGATATCTAAAATAGGTCGACACTAAACATTCTAGTGGTGGGAAGGAATGAGAAGTAGACAATACCACAATACACATCAACGCTCAGATCAACACCTTATAATCATTACAGATTCTGGACCCAAAACAAGATTCACACACTACACCAAAACTCGCTACACATCCTCAACTCTAGACTTAATATGGACCCAAAAATTATTGCACAAAACATTAAAAATAAGAATGAAACTTAAATACCATCTATCAACACATCTTCGAGAGAACCAAAGATTCTGGGGACACATATTCTGAATCACCAATACCAAGAGCATTAGGGAAATCAATGACAACCATTATGTTGACATGAATGAAATTCACTCATCATCATCACCATCACATCTACAATAATTTCCCCCTTTGTCATTGATGGTAACATCCATCAACAAAAAATACATGCCACTCTCTGCACAACTCTATAATAACTCAACAAGTTTGAAACAACAATCTAAATATCTCATAACCTCTCAATCTATCCTCCTTTGACATCAAGGAAAAAGGCATGCATAACAACCCCTATGAAACTTACTCTTTCTCCCCCTACGAGGAAGCACCCAAGCATCAGTCCAGATAAAAATATGCAAGCTATTCACTAGATTGATGAACATCTGAATGTACATCAGTTCACACGAGGAAGGGGTAATACCCATAACTTTTGCCAAATATACTCAAAAGTATCTTTACACAATGCTTTCATGAAGATATATACAATGTACTCTTTTGTAGGTAAATACTCACCCTTTACTTCATTATCCAACACCTTTTCCCTCAAGGAGCGATACCGAATGGATACGTGTTTTGTCCGGAAATGCTATGTCGAATTCTTAGAAATGTTTATTGCACTAGTGTTATCATACATAATGGATATAGGTTCATTGAATGTTACACAAATATCCTTCAAAGTTTCCTTCCTCCATATTATCTGTGTGCAACATGAAGATGTTGCAATGTATTCTTCTTCAGTTGTAGATAAAGAGACGAAATCCTTTTTCTTACTTGACCAAGCAACTCGCCAGGAGCTGAGAAAGAATTCTCCACCACTTGTACTTTTCTTATCATCAATACTTTCAACTCATTTTTCATTAGTATAAGTTTTCAAAGTGAAATTTGAACTTATAGGGTACCACAAACCAAACTCCTAAGTTCCTTTTAGATATCTGAAAATTCTTTTGATTGCCTCAACATGTGATTTTTTCAGTTCTTGCTGAAATCTAGATATCAAACAAACTGCATACATGATATCTGATCTGGTAGAAGTCAAATATAGTTCAATCCTCCAATCATTTATCTGTACTGACTTGCATCTTCTTTAGGGGACTTATGGGTATGTGCAGGATCATGGTGTGCCAAAACAGGCCCTTAAGTGGCAATGAAATTTTAGAAAATCAGAGTTATCCAACTTGACATGAAAATTTAAATAAGTTCTGAACTTTTTTTTTAAATATGTAAGAAGATAATCTATAGAAAATTAAATCTAGTTTCTAAGCTACTAGTTGGTTTTTGGGAAAAAAAAATCCTATTTGATGAAAACTTCAAATTTCAATGCAGTGGTACTAAAATTTTAGGAAAAAGATAAGAAGTAGGCGAATGTCTAACCACCCTAATCTACAGCTTTTCAGAAATTCAGAAACTCCTACATCTGACCACCTTAACTTGGTCAAAACCTTATGAAATCCAAATTTTTAAATTTTTTCCCTATAGTAGACAAAGCATAGGTTGTGACACATGTTTCAGATTCAAAAAATGTTATACCATTTGAAATTTATGAGTGCTTTTCAATCAATCTATCAATCAAGACTTTGGTCAGAATTCAATTAGAAAATAAATAATTATTATTTATTAAAGTCAAAATAAGGCAAGCCTTATATTGTTGGAAAGCTGAGAACGTCCTTAAAAAACCCTTTTCGTTTTATCAATTTTGGCTATAAAAAAATTCATCAGCCACTAGTGTAAAATCTGGAAAATCAAGGAATACTGAAAAAACACATTTTTCGGTTGACTTTCTAGGCTTGTCACTTCCAAGCCAAATTCAAAAGAAAACCCGAGCCAAAATTTCAAATTTTAAATTTGTACAACAAAAATTGGATATTCGTAATAAGTAAATTCAATAACTAAATTTGCACATAATTAATCTATTGTTTATTAATATATTAATATACAATATATTAATTTATAAATATATTAGTATATAATATTAGGGGGAGAGAGAGAGAGAGAGAGAGAGAGAGAGAGAGAGAGAGAGAGAGAGATGGGGAGGGGAAAGTGAGAGATAGAGAGAGATAGAGAGATTAGGGGAGAGAGAGGGGAAGGGAGAGAGAGAGATTAGGGGAGAGGGATGGACAGGGATGGAGAGGGGGGAGAGAGAGAGGAAGGGGGAAGGGAGAGAGAGATAGAGAGAGGGAGGGGGAAGGGGTCATATTGTGTCCTATGACACCTCAGGACACCATATGACCCCTTAGGTGTCAAATTTTTGTAAGCAGTATTGGCACTGCTTTTTTATATTGTAATAATGGTTCATCTTGCCACCTTATGACACACTATGACCCATTAGGACATCATATGGTGTTGTTAGGTGTCATATGGTGTCCTAAAGGGTCATGGGACACCATATGACCCCTAAGGACAACATATGACCCCTTATGATATCATATTGGATCTTTATGGGTTCTATGGTGTCCTAAGGGGTCATATTGTGTCATATGACCCCTTAGGACACCATATGACCCCTTACGACACCAAATTGTGTCATTATGGGTCATATTGTACCATATGACCCCTTAGGACACAATTTGACCCTTTACAATACTATATGGTGTCATCAGGGGTCATATGGTGTCCTAAGGGGTCATGGGATACCATATGACCCTTAAGGACAACATATGACCCTTGATGACACCATATGGTGTCGTTAGGGGTCATATGGTGTCCTAAGGGGTTATGGTATACCATATGACCCTTAAGGACAACACATGGCCCCTTATGACACCATATTGGGTCATTATGGGTCCTATGGTGTCCTAAGGGGTTATATTATGTCTTATGACCCCTTATGACACCAAATTGTGTCATTATGGGTCATATTGTGTCCTAAGGGGTCATATTGTGTCATATGACCCCATAAGACACCATATGACCCCTTAGGACACAATATGACCCTTTATGAAACTATATGGTGTCGTTATGGGTCATATTGTGTCCTACGGAGTCATATTGGGTCCTATGTCCACCTAAGACAACATATGACACCTTACAATACCAAATTGTGTCGTTATGGGTCATATTGTGTCCTAAGGGGTCATATTATGTCCTAAGGGGTCATATTGTGTCATATGATCCCTTAAGACACCATATTGTTACTACTTATCTAGTTGCCATTAGTTTTTATGTTCAAAGTTATTCTATAAACTCTAGTCGGTTATCTCTACCAAAATATTCAGTCGGTATGCACAGTCCAGTTGGTTATAGAAGAAAGTAGTCAAGAGCCCAGTATGCACCGAGCTGTCTACCAAGTATCATTCCATGTCTACCGAGCAACAAAGATGACACACCGAGTTGATATACACCGAGTGAAACGTGTTACCAGATTCATTGAACTTGGACATACATATGGAAACGTGTTACAAGATCAATGAACATAGAGTCACTATCACATTGGAAATTGCACTTAAAGATTGTGTATGATTTTGAGGTCATCTAACCAATGAAATATTTTGCATGGTTATTCATTCGATAAAACATGTTTGTAAGATCAAAGCAATGAATGGATCACCGTCATAAGAGATCTATTTATACAACATGGATTAAGATCAGAAATATACATGTAGTATGACAGAAAGGAAGATATAAAAATATATGAAGCAAGACATGTGAAAGCACTAAGTGTTATGACTGTTACAAAGACATAGAGGTCACCAAGAAGGATTTCAGAGAACAGTCAAAGAACAAAGTAAACAGAAGGGTTTACCGAGTTACTAAATGGGTTATCGAGGTATGCTATAAGCAAGGTAATCTTATTCTGAGCACATAGAATCTACTATAGCATTCTAGATGTAAAGTTGTAGATATTTGTAATGATTTTATTGTAATATTTTGAAGTTGTAAGAGAAACCTTTAACAGAGTAAAAGACTCTAATCAAGTCTATAAATTGTAAAGCCTCTAACCAGCTGTAGCATTTAGATTAAGTGTTGTAAAATCCTTTAGCAAGGTAGATCTAATAGATCTTGATACTCCTAATAGGGTAAGCTATCAGAAATAGCTAAACATGTAGCTCTAACTGAGCAACCTTTATTATTGTAGTAGTGAAGTTGTGGGTGCCATCCCCACCGCAGGTTTTCTCTCTAACCAAGAGTTTCTGCGTAACCAAAATATATGTGTTATGGAGTGAATCATGTATGATTGCTATCTATTTGTTTTAGCTTTATATTATGTTACTGCACTATTTGGTTTATGCATAACAATAAAGTTATTGTTAAGTAAAGTATTTGAAGTACTGATTCACCCCTCCCCTCTCAGTACATTATCTTTCCATGTTGGGCCTAACAATTGATATCAGAGCTTCAATCTTGGAAAAGGGTTTAACTGCCTAAAGAGAAAGATCTTATTGATGGAAGGCTATAAACAATCTCAGAGGATTGTGTATCAGCAAGAAGAATTGGATCATGCGAATAAAGTGATTGCAGACATGCAAAGGCAAATGAAAAAATCTCTGAAAGTGAGAAGAAGATTATCTGATGATTTGCAGGACTCTCAAGAGTTAGTGGAACAAATTGAGACATCATCTGAGAACAGTATATCTGAAGAGACTGAAGAAATGATTGGACTATTGAAAGAAAAGAACAAAGCATTGGCTGATCAACTAAAAGCAATGAAAAGAGAACATGAGCATTTCAGCATAAAGATGACTAAAAATCTTGATGCATTAAGGACAACCGAGGATAAAGTAAGAGATCTAGAAAGAGAGAAACAACAACTTGAAGTCTTAGTATCTGATAAGAATGATGAAATCATAAGGATGATTGGAATTCAACAAAATCTATCAGATCAACTAGGTTATGCACATCATGAAGCAAATCTGAAAGATGGTGAGAATCAAGCATTGAAACTTGAAGTATCAAGGTTGACCAATGAACTTGAAATAGAGATGAAATCCAAAGAAACACTGAAGAAGAGTTATGAAGCATCAAAGAAGTTGGATGAGAAACTAAATACAAGAAGACCCAACAAAGATGCAGGACTCGGTTACAAAGGAAAAGACTCTACCAAGAAGGGAATCCATACTACCGAGAGAGGAGAATCATCAAAGCAAGCTGGAATCAAGAAGAACATCGAAAGAAAGAAGCCTATTTGCAACTACTGTGGAAATCAAGGTCATACTGCCAACATGTGCCAAATCAGAAAAGGTAAGCAACTGTATGTCACTAAGTCCAATGGTTATTGTTACAATTGCAATAAATATGGTCACATGTCTAATCAATGTAGGACAAAGTCTGTTAAAAATTATCAGAAGGCAAAATTCAAAGCGTTTTGTAAAAACAGCAATAGATATGGACATAGTACCGAGAAGTGTTGGTACAAGCAAAAGAACTATATGCGGTCTGCACACCGAGAAAATGCTAGAGGTTATCGAGCTCACACAGATCCTTACCGATAGTATTTTGTAGTACCATGGGATTACAATACAAGGATATGGTGTGAATGTTGTGGAAGATATGGACATATAAGTGCCAACTATTTTATAAGGTTTGGAATGAACAACCGAAGATCATGGAGAAATCCTGGTATGGCATGTTTTCATTGTCACAAAGTTGGACACTTGGCTAGAGATTGCAGAGATCAACCTAGAAAAGACACTGAGGAAATAAAAGAAAAATTAAAGACGATTTGGAAAAAGAAGGAAATTGTGTCAAATGAAGAACCTTACCTACCGAGTTAGGTGCTCCTATTCCAAATTAATTGGTAAAGGTATGAAGGGACTGCATTCTCTCAAGGTTAAATCTAACAGTTCCTATTTTATTTTTGTACTTAATTCAAAATCTGCATAATTAAGATGTAGTAGTAAGTTTGAAATTCTATCAATGTCTTTTGGAGCACTATACAGGAAACCTGTCAAGTTGGTGAATACAGGAAGCCTGTCTAGTTGATAAATGAAGGAAATCTGGCTACTCGGTCAAAGCAAAAAAAAAAAGGAAAGAAGGTTTAGTGGAACCGAGTGCATTTAAAGTTTTTAACCTAACCTGCACGGAGCCCGATAAGTTATATTGTATACTTAAAGCATTTACGCGGTCATTTTCACTCACCAAGTTTTTGAGAGAGTAGAGCAAAGTGAATCTAAGGTGATCAAACCTCCTACAAAGCAAAATTCAAGGTATTTACATCAATCTCAACACATTGCTAAACTGGTTTACCGATCTTATCAAGTTATTATTATCTGCTAAGTGTGAAGCGTCTGCCATTTGAAAATCCTCAAACCCTAAGGATCCTTTGTTGGTTTTTATCTGAAATCTTCAAATGGCACCTAAGATTCAAGATCCCATCGTTGTTAAGAATGTTGAAAAGCCCTCACTAAAATACTCTTTAACTCCCAAAGTTGCATCTGAACTGGATGACAAAACCACATTTTCACTCATCCTGGATAGAGTGTTATTAGTCGAGGATGTGAGATTCTTCACCAAATGTCGTGTTGAAGAACTTGGTCACGTTGAAATCAAAGAAACCTATGATGAATTGTGCACCAATGGTAAATTGGATAGCAAGTATGAGCATATTAAGATCAAGGGATTAACTAAAGCCCTAACCTATCCCCGTGTGTTCAAACCCCAGTGGGTCAAGTTTGTTCTAAGCAGAGTTCACGATGATTTCATGTGGTTAGAAGAGCAACTGTTTAAGATTACCAAGGAAATCATTCATCTGATTACCGGTTACCCTATTTATGATCATGCCCGAGCTCAAAAGATGATATCACAGAAGGAATTGATCAGTTTAACCAGAGTGGAATCAGATTGCAGAGGACTGAAATTGAACAATGTCACTGATGCATAACTAAAATTTGCCATTTGAGTAATAGGTTATTGTTTCTTCCAATTGGCAAGGGAAAATAGTGTACCCTGTGCAGTAGTAGACCTAGCATACAAAATTGTGAAAAAGGGAATGAAAATTGATCTATGTGAGGTGTTGCTGAAAAACTTGTTTGAAAATCTGAAGACCATCAGGAAGCTGAAAAAGAACAACTTGGCTAATACACTAAAGTTTGGATCACTATTTGTATGCATGTTTTTCTATTTTGAAAAATTCTTTCCATCAGTTGGTAAAGTTGTTTGGGAACTACACCGACCAATCACCCATCAGATCAATGACTTCATTAAGAAGCTAGGTGATAATTTTAATGATATTATGGATGATTACTTCAGTAAGTTTCAAGAGAAAATGCATAACAGGTACTGGATTCCACCCAAGCTAGTGGAGAAATACAAAGATGACATATATTTTGAAGTAGACACTGATTACTGTTATGTGAATGTTGTGGCACCAAGAACTCAATCTTTGTCACCTATGGGTTACGAGATTAATTTTGACATCACACAATAGCAAATTGATGCATTTCTCATGTTGCCAAGGCATGCTACTAAGCTGAGGTATGGAACCTATGAAGAAGTGAAGGAAAAAGTAAAAATGAGCATTGTAGTACCCAAAGCTACAAGAAAGGCATTAAATATGATAAAGGAATTATCAGAGAAATTCGGAGAAGACTCTTCCTCCACACCTGTCAAAAACACTATAGCCATTACCAAAGAGGAATCTGAAGCCCAAGAGGCAGCTATAACACTGAGCACTGAATTTCCTAAGGGAAAAGTATTGAAAAGAAAGAAACATGACACATCAAAGGCCTCACCGACTCCTCCAGCAAAGCAACCTAACACAAGAGCATCTGCAACTTCACCGAGTAAGAAAATAAAGAGTGTTACTATTCCCAAGGTAACAAAAACTTACAAGAAATCTACTCGGAGACTCATTTTCGCAAAAGAGTCTAGTGACACCGAATTTGAGGATGCAAGCAAATTTCAGATTGTCAAAAGCAAGAAGGTAAATGTACATAGTGTTGAAAATTTCTGTGCTAATCTGAAAGAACATGGTGGATTTGGAGGATTCAGATATGTTAAGTATGAATCCAGAAATAATGATGAAAAGAGACAAATTGAAGAAGTTGTCATCTGCACACTTCTAAAATTCCGATTGGCTCCATTGGAGCTATCTAAGTCACTTCCAAATGAATTATATTTACATATTGACAATAGGTGGAAGTATGCAATGGACTCAAAGAAACATATCAGAGAAAGAAGTCTGGTACATCTCTTTCTAGACATGTTGGTAGCTGAAATAAAAGAACATCTGACAACCTACAACTCAAAATTTCTCATCAAACAAAGAGCCTTAAAACTGATGAATGGTTTGTATTTTGAAGTGGAAAATGAGACAAAAGAAAAGTGGTAGGAAATCTTTAGAATCAAGGATGTCGGTGAGCAAGCTGAAGTTGAAATAGTTGATGTCACTGAGCAAGATCCTGATGTTACCGAGCAAGACCCTACTGACACCATTCAAATAGATAAATATATCATGGATACAGAGGCACCTGAACAGGAAATGATAGAAGGCAATGCATATGAAAAACTTGTATCCAGTGAATCAGTCTTGGAACAAGTTCAACCTTATCCATCGGTCAATCAACCTTTCTCAACCGAAACCCCTCAGGATACGAATAAAGGTACCGAAGGTCACAAGTCTACAATAGGAGAAGGTACTACTCAAGAATAGACGTCTCAGGATCCTTCTAGCATTGAAAATGTTGCAACTGAGCCACCGAGTACCGAGACACCAACGAACACTGCAGAGGCTAAATAAACCGACCAAAGTGTTGCCTCTATCGAGCAACCTACCGAGGGTCATCAAGACTCAGAAGCCATTGTCTTAGTTCAATAGGTGAAAGGTAAAGAAAAGAAGATGAAAAAGCATAGTTTCAAAGTAGATTTGTCAAAACCAATAGTGTTGCCCAATGTTGATATATCCAAATTAAAGGGGCAAGCACTCATTGATTTCAGTGAACTATGCAAAGCAAAGGCCAAACAAGAGAAGCAAATGTCTATTCAAAAGAAAAATAAAGTACTTCAGAAGGTGAAAGAACTCTTAATAGATATACTACCTAAAGCTACAATAACCAAAGATGCAGCCATCCACATTCAACTGTGAACTCCTAACCAAGATAGAGACATCTGGAGTAGATGCATCCAAATATTTGAGCAAGCTAAAAGACAAAGAGCTCACTGCAAAAATGATAGAAGAGGTACAAAAAGCTATAGCTATTGGCAAACTTAAACTTGTCAAATTTATTGTTGAGTTGACCCCTCAACTCAAGGACATTCGTTATTTATTTCAAAAACTCTGTACATTTTCTTTATTCATTAAAGACATAAAAAATAAAACTGAAGCCATTGAGAAAGAGATCACCGATCTCTCAAATAAGTTGACCATAGAGCCCAATTCAGTTTAGAATTTCTATACAAAGTTACAACAGCTCATGGCTCAACATTTGGACCTAAGAAATGAAGAACACAAGATCAGGATGGACATAATGATGTGCTTCAGACATTATTCCTTCCTCATCTTTCATCCGTCCAAGAACAGATCAACCGAGCCACATACCTATCTACTACACAAAAGGGAAGCCTTTTAGATGGCTTAATATCATTATTGGCTGATATTCAAGCACATAATTCTTTAATGGACAGTGTAAAGGATTCCCTCTTTGTCGCTCTCACTGAAGCATGGACAAAGTATAAATCTATTTTTGACTAGTTGCCACCACCGAATGGTAACTAAATTTTGATGTTTGTCAAAAAGGGGGAGTGATATAGTATTCAACACATCAAAGTATTGTATCAAACAAGAAGGAGTGTAGTATATAGGGGGAGTATACCGAGCAAAGTGAGCAGAGTATCCAAGAGCAGTGAACATAACAGTAAGCAAAGAACAAGTGCAGCACATAGAACATTGATCACCGAGCATGCAAAATCAGAGTTTTGTATAGTATATTGATAAGGGGGTTATATTTGGATAAATTATTTCATTGACTATTGTATATACTGTCAGTTTAGTCAAATTTTGAAAGTATATAGATTATTGAGTTATAACTTTGAAAGTAGTTTTTGTCAAACATCTCAACTAATGTGAAAAGGGGAGATTGTTACCACTTATCAAGTTACCATTAGTTTTTATGTTCAAAGTTATTCTATATACTCTAGTCAGTTATCTCTATCGAAATATTCAGTCGGTACGTACAGTCCAGTCGGTTATAGAAGAAAGTAGTCAAGAGCCTAGTATGCACTGAGCTGTCTACTGAGTATCATTCCATGTCTACCGAGCAACAAAGATGACACACCGAGTTGATATACACCGTGTGAAATGTGTTACCAGATTCATTGAACCTGGACATACATATGGAAACGTGTTACAATATCAAGGAACATAGAACCATTATCACATTGGAAATTGCACTTAAAGATTGTGTATGATTTTGAGGTCATCTAACCAATGAAATATTTTGCATGGTTATTCATTCGATAAAACATGTTTTTAATATTGAAGTAATGAATGGATCACCATCATAAGAGATCTATTTATACAACATGGATTAAGATCAGAAATATACATGTAGCATGATAGAAAGGAAGATATAAAAATATATGAAGCAAGACATGTGTAAGCACTAAGTGTTATGACTGTTATAGAGACATAGAGGTCACCAAGAAGGATTTCAGAGAACAGTCAAAGAAAAGAGTAAATAGAAGGGTTTACCGAGTTACTATATGGGTTACTGAGGTATGCTATAAGTAAGGTAATCTTATTCTGAGCACATAGAATCTGCTACAACATTCTAGATGTAAAGTTGCAGATATTTGTAATGATTTTATTGGAATATTTTGAAGTTGTAAGAGAAACCTTTAACAAGGTAAAAGACTCTAATCAAGTCTATAAATTGTAAAGCCTCTAACCAAGTGCAACATTTAGATTAAGAGTTGTAAAATCCTTTAGCAAGGTAGATCTAAGAGATCTTGATACTCCTAGTAGGGTAAGCTATCAGAAATAGCTAAACATGTAGCTCTAATCGAGCAACCTTTATTATTGCAATAGTGAAGTTGTGGGTGCTATCCCCACCATAATTTTTCTCTCTAACCAAGAGTTTCTGTGTAACCAAAATATATGTGTTATGGAGTGAATCATGTATGATTGTTATCTATTTGTTTTAGCTTTATATTATGTTATTGCACTATTTGGTTTATGCATAACAATAAAGTTATTGTTAAGTAAAGGATTTGAAGTACTGATTAACCCCTCCCCTCTCAGTACATTAGCTTTCCATATTGGGCCTAACACATATGACCCCTTAGGACACAATATGACCCCTTATGATACCATATTAGGTCGTTATGGGTCCTAAGAAGTCATTTGACCCCTCTCCCCTAATCTATCTCTCCCTCTCTCCCCTAACCTCTCTCCCCCCTACTCTCTCTCTCTCTCTCTCTCTCCCTATCCCCCTCTCCCCTAATCTCTCTCTCTCTCTCTCTCTGCCCCCCTCTCCCCTAATCTCCCCCCCTCTCTCTCCCCTAATCTCCCCCCCTCTCTCTCCCCTAATCTCTCTCTCTCTCTCCCTCTTTCCCCTAATATCCGATTTTTATAGTTAAATTATTTTAAAATAACAATATATTATATAATATAATATTGTATTATATAATATAATAATATATTATACTATATTATATAATATATTATTATATAATATGTAATATATATATTATTTTTTAATTTAGAATTACCTATAAAAATCGGATATCCGATTTGCCTAGATGTTTAACATGCCAAGGTGTACTAACACCCAGGCCAAGAAAAAAGTCAACACGGTTTTTTGCGTTTTTAGGAGAGTGGAAAAGGCTATTTTTTTCACATCGCCACTTTTTGGCCCCGCATGATCTTGCACTAACCCTTATCAACTTTTTTCAATTTGCATTTAGTGGTCATAGGCATATACATCGACTTAGAGTTCTCTAACCCAAACTTCTTCAACAATTCCTTAATGTATTTAGGCTGAGAAATTAAAATTCCTTTTATCATTTTTATTTACTTGCGAACCAAAAAATAAATTCAACTCACCAATCATAGACATCTAAAATTCCTTTTTTATCTCATTAGCAAATTTTTTGCACATACCTTCATTTCCTCTAAAAAATATGTCATCAACATACACCACAATGAAAAAGATTTTACCTAGATAATTTTTGAAATATAAATGTTGTCAGCCGAACCTTTATGAAATCCTTGATTAATCAAGTACTTATCTAGCCTTACATACCAAGCTCCAGGGGCTTGTTTCAATCCTTACAGGGCCTTCTTTAATATGCAAACAATGTTTGGACCATCTTTCAACTTAAATCCTTCAGGTTGTTCAATGTAAACTTCTTCTTTCAATTCTTCATTTAAAAATGCCGATTTCACATCCATCTAATAGACTTTGAAATCCTTAAAAGATGCAAAGGCTAAAAACATCTGGATTGCCTCCATTCGAGAAACTAGGGAATATGTTTCCTTAAAATTAATGCCTTCAATCTGACTATAACCCTTGCAAACTAATCTTTCTTTGTTTCTCACAACCTTTCCATATTCATCCAACTTATTCTGGAATATCCACTTTGTTCCAATCACATTCTTATCTATTGATCTGTTAACTAATTCCCATGTATGATTCTTCTCAATCTGATCTAGATTTTCTTTTATTGCCTTCATCCAATTCTCATCATTGCAAGGTTCTTCTGCTATTTTTGGTTTAATCTCTAAAAGTAAATAAAATAAGACTTATTCTTGAGCTGCTTCTCTTGTGATGATACCTTTGTTCTTATCTTGAATAATCTAATCCACTAAATGATTATTTTGAGCATATCTTGGTGTCTTAGATGTAGATGCTAGAGCTTCTTGGGCTTCCTTTTCTTCTTCTCCTTCTCTGATCTTTTCTTCCCTTTTTCTATCATTTGGTTCATTAGAGTCATAACTTGCCAATTTGTTAGATTCTCTAGAAATGTCTTCATCAACCTTCACATTTGCACTTTCAACAATCTTGTTCAACCTTTTGTTATAACACCAGTACATATGCCTTGCTTGTTGTACAATATCTTAGGAAAATGCCTTCATCATCTTTGCTGTCAAACTTTCCAAGATTATCCTCATCTCTCCAGATGTAGCACTTGCTTCAAAATACCTTAAAATATTTCATTGTCAAAGCTCTACAATACCACAGTTCATAAGATGTCTTTCTATGTCTTTTCCAATATAGAATTGTATTAAGAGTGTAGATTGTAGTATGTATTTCTTCTCTCCAATAGACTTTTGGGAGTTCTGCTCCTTTGATCATTTTCTTGGTTGTCTCTTGAATTTTTTGGTTCATCCTTTCCACTACACCATTTTGCTGAGGTGTTCTTAGGGAAGACAAATATCTTCTAATAGGATGTTTCTCACAAAAGTTGTTAAACTCACCAGAAGTAAATTTTCCTCCTCTGTCAGACGTCTAACAAATAATCTTTCTATCAACTTCATTTTCAACTTTAGCCTTGAATATTTTGAAGTTCTCTAATGCTTTTGAATTCTCTCTCAAAAATACAACCCATGACATTTTAGAATAATCATTAATCAACAATATGAAATACTTCTCACCTTGTATACTCCTTGTTCTAGTCAGATTGCATAGGTTAGTATGCACTAAATACAACAATTTGGTGGATGAATTCTCCTTTCCTCTATAAGTTCCTTTCGTCTTCTTTCCAATTTGACATTCTTTGTAAATGTTGTTACCTGGTTTAGTTAGCCTTGGTAAATCTCATCACTACACTTGATAAACTAATCTTTACTAAGTTGTCAAAATTGATATGACACATCCTCTTGTGCCAGAGCCAACTATCTTTGATCTAAGACAAAAAACAATGCTTCGTAGCTCCTAGCAGATACATGTTTCTGCCAGCCCTTTTCCCTACTACATTGACAATTTCAGATCCTTTCTGGATCTCACAACCATCATCTTGAAAAACAACATTGTAACCTTTTCCCAAACATTTGTCCAACACTCAAAATATTATGATGCAAACCCCTCACATAGTAAAATTTTTCAGTATTATGCTTTCCATTAAAATAAATAGAAACAATTCCCACAATTTGTGTTGTCTGATCATCTCCAAACCTAACAAAACCATAGTCATACTTATCAAGTTTCACAAACTTACTTTTGCCACCAGTCATATGATTTGAACATACACTATCAATCAACCATTCATTTCTATCTCTTCTAGCATGTAAACTAGTAGCAACCGTCTTAGGAATACCAATCTTACATATACCTCTTTCTACCAAGAACAAACAATGTCCATCTTCATAATCTAATTCATCATCTGAAATACCATCATCATCTTTGACATAATAGGCTCTTTTTGTTAAATTTTCCTTTACCTTCTCTATATTTTTGTCTTGAACTATTTTCCAGACACCTAGTAGCAATATGACCAATCTTTCCACATCTAAAACATTTGAGAGATAACATACCTTTGTATTTCTTGGTGCCTTTCTTCAATCTCCTTATAAAGTTTGCTTCTATCTCATCTAAACTCTCATCTTCCAAATCTTTCTCATAAGTTTAAAGGTAGACTCAGTCTTAGCTTTGTCTTTTTCAAACTTCCTTATCTCAAATGTTTATGAAGTACCATAAAGTTTCTCTCTAGTGAACTTCTTCGGATTATACGTTTCTTCATTAGCTAAGATCTTGTCACTGTAACTTTCTAGTAGGGACATCAAGATCTTCTCAATTATGTCTTCATCTGTCAAGGAGCTGCCAAGTTCTCAGATTTTATTTACAACACTATAAATGTTCTAAAAGTATCTAGTTATGTCCTCTCCTTCTTCTATTTTCAAGTTCTCATATCTATGCTTAACTATTAACTTCTTTGATAATTTGACTCTATCATTTCCTTCATATATGTCTCTCAACTTTTCCCAAACTTTATAAGAAGTATTCAAAGAAATAACCTTTGTCAATTCAATCTTTGATAGAGAACTAAAGATATCATACCTTGCCTTTTCATTCTCTTTATAAGCTTGAGTCTCATCAGGAGTGGTAAGAACATTTGTCGATTGAACATACTTAGTTTCCACTAGTTCCCAAGTGTTGTACCCCAAAGATATCAAGTAGCCTCTCATCTTCACTTTCTAGAAACTGTACTTGGATCCTTCAAAGATATGAATAGTCAGTTTATGTGCCATCAGATCAAGATCTACCTCAAGCAGTTAATCTCTTCTCCAAGGAACCAAATCTTTGATACTAGTTGTTGATTATACAGGACAACTGAGAGTGGAGGGTGAATTAGTTTTGATTAATTAAAAAATAGGTTTTCAGGACCCGAAACCTTTACATCAAAGAAAGAGAAAAAGCACAGAGAAGAATAGAACAAAAGAGTCCGTAGACAAAAAGATTGGCCAAAAGACCAGCGAACAGAAAGAATAGCTTAACAAAAAAACAACAAAGAAACAGGGAAAGCGCTACACAACGATTTTCTTTAGCAGATCCTCCACCTTTGTAACCAGCTTGTCATAGGTGGCCCTGACAGCTTTCAGGTCTTCCAGATCCTTGTTCGGTTTCTTTTCCTTCCTCTTGCCTCTAGTGCGGGTTCTGGGACCTTAAGCTTCCCCTGTTCCTTCAACTTCTAGTTCTAAGTCCTAGATTTCCTTTTCATCATCCATCTTGCTAATAAGGGTGTGAGTGTTGTTGGCCGAGATCTTCAAAATACTTAGGCTCTATTGAGCAATGTTCTTTAGGCACTCCTCAATTTTATCAACTTTGGTGACAGTGTCTGAGAGGGTTTTTTCGCTAGTGTCCAGAAGGCTTTTTCTGTCCAGCATCTCCTTTTCAATCTTCTCAAACCTGGGGTTGAAAGCATCTCTGATGTCTTCAGCTTTGGCGATGGTGTTTTTCAGGTCCTCAATATAGTCGGCCATAGTATTTCCCTCTCTAATATTAATGGTTTCCAGAATCAAGACTCTATTATAGAGCCTCTTGTATTCATCCACAACTTTCTTGTAACTATTAATGAGCCACTCCATAGTTTCCATGAAACCATGCAAACCCTCCAGAGGAGGGCCAGTTGAGGGAGCAGCTTTTCCAGGAGTAACCTGTTCTTCTTTGGGGATGTGGAGGGCAGAAATTGTGTTGGTAGCCTTGAGAGTCTCTTCCATAGTCTCCTTTTCTAGACTGTGCTCAGCTTCCAAGGTCCTTGCTTACTTGTCAGCTTCCGGTTCCTTGCCAGTCTCCTCCTTTTTCTTGTGCTTTTTCTGGGTTTGGGTATGGATTTTTGCTTTCTTCTTCAGTAGCCCTTTAAGGCTCTCCTTCTCAGAATCATCTGAATCCTCCCCTTCCGAAGAGATGCTAATCAGGGGTTTGCTTTGAGGCTTTTTGCCCTTGGATGAAGAGGGTTTTGTTTTTCTATATTTCCTCTTCTTCCTACTTTCATACTCTGAGTCATCAAAACTTTCCTCTGTATTAGATGAAGAGTCACTATCGAATTCCTCCTCCTCAGAAAAGGCAGAATCAGACATCTCTTCCTTAAAATCCATAGAGGGTTGCATACGAGAAATTTGAGTGGCCTTTAAATGGTCATAAATTAAGACAATTAGACCTTGGTGCATAGTAGTGTCACCTAGAGGATTCTCTTTATAAGCCTTAAGGGATGCATTCATCGAACAAAGTAGGAAATAAGGGAAATTAACCTTATCATTGTGCCTAAAGTGAATTAAAAGAACAAAGTGATACCCATAAACTTTCATAAATCTGCCATCTAGAGTGATATATCGCATTAAAACAAAAAGAATCTCCCGCCAGGGTTTGGCAAAAGCCCTAGGCGGGTAGTAGGTTTTGCTCAACTTTAGCAGCCATTTTTTCTCTTTCTTAGTTACTGGGTACCTTTCAATAGCTTCCCTGTTGACCTTCCTATCTCTATAGAAGTTGCAACCTTCCTTGGTGAGGCCCATAGCTTGAGCAATTAAATCTTCGTCGATTTCAACCATTTGATCGCCCATTTTTAACATGCCATTCTTCTAGTTCTTGTAGAAAAAGACTGGTTACCATACCATCTCGGCCGTGGAGTCTCTCCATGACGTTCAAGAGACCACCTTGCTGCAAAATACCCCAAACCTCTTCCTTCTATTTCCATTCTTTACAACTACTTGGTTCATATTGCCTCCTATTTCTGCCCATATTGTCGCTACTCATGGCCAAAGTTTGAAACTTATAGAGCTAATTAAACTGAGAGCTTTTCAGAGCTATAACAATTACCTAGAAAGCGTGAGAGTTTATGGCATTGATGTTATAATGAGTGATTTTCTCATTATTAAAATAACTCGATGTACTCACATCAGTACTTTTCATAATTATCCTGTCCATCAAGAGTCTTTGGAGTGCTTTTATATCGCTCATTGCTAATGATTTGTCTGACATCTTCAGGGAGTCCGCTTTCACCCATCCACATGGTAATTGCCTCACTTTTAACCGCCACATTGGCAGCCCAGTCAGCAGAGCCGTTGGCCTCCTAGTAGATGTGGGAGATATGGCATTTTTTAAAGGTGCTAATAATGTCAATAGCAAAGGTGATTATGTTGTGAATCAACCAAGAAGGTATTGAAGTCCCATTAAGGCACTTTATTATATTATTTGAATCCCCTTCTATCCATAGATAGGGGCATTTCCATTTTTTGGCTAGGATGATGCCTTAAAGAGCTGCCATTGCTTCAACTTTATGATTGGTTTGGGTTCCAATAGGGATAGAAACCATTTCCTTTCAAATTCCTCTATGATCTCTAAGAATAGCTCCATAATCTGAAGGACCTGGGTTACCTTTGGCAGCACCGTCAAAATTAACTTTGAGCCAACCTTGAGGAGGGGTTTGCCACTTAGCTTCAAGCCTTTTATCTTGGTTGAGATTAGGACCATCAATGATCTTCATATTCCATACCCTTAAGATATTTGAATCCAAAGGATTGTTTGAGTAACAAGGACCCTCAATGATCTCTATATTTTCCTGAATAGACCATTGAATTTTCTAAAATACAATATCTTGATTGAGGGAGACATCCTTGAAGATTCAGTTGTTTCTTTCTTTCCATAGACCCCACAAGATGTGAGGAAGAGAAAGCTGCCACAAACATCTCAAAAAAGGGCTATCCCATTGAATATTCTAGGAGGAGAACATGTCTCTAATGTTATTAGGAAACACCCAAGCAATACTGAAGCTCTTGAGGATGCTTTCCCAAACAAAGGCTGAGAAGGAACAGTGGAGAGCAAGATGGTCCACAGACTCTTCCTCTTGAAGGCACAACACACATCTATTAGGGAGGGCAAAACCTCTACCTTTGAGATTATCAAGGGTCAAGATCTCATTTTGGAGGATAGTCCAGAAGGGGTGAATTAGTTGATAACTTAAAACAATTTCTTTTCACAACTGGATCCAAACCAATAGAATTAATTAACATAGATACAACATGAAAACATGAACATACAACAAATCACACAATGGACATGAGATATGAAATGGAAAATCCATGAAGGGAAAAACCATGAAGAATGTTAGTTCTGAATATAAAATACCGATTAAGGTGACATTGGTTAAGGTGATTTTTACAAAGAGTGGCTCACTGCCAGATTACTCACTGTAGGTGGACTCACTGCCTAGAAAAAGGCTCACTATTGAAGAAGGAAAGAAAGAAAAAAAAATCCACCACTGAAAAACCTTTCTGCAAAACTAGACTTCTTTCGGTACCTCAAAACACACTCTCACATATCACCAACAATTAGATCTTTTCTTTCTAATCTCACATATTTTCAAAACAATGCAACACTTTTTCTATATCTAACACAATCAAATCATCCTCATATATGTTGTCTTCCAAGAAGCATAATCTTCCATGTGAGCCAAGACAAAGATCTAAAATAGGTCAACACTAAACATTCTAGTGGTGGGAAGGTATGAGAAGTAGACCATATCACAACACACATCAATTGTCAGATCAACACGTAACAATTATTACAAATTCCAAACCCAAAACAAGATTCACATGCTACACCAAAACTCGCTAAACATCCTCAAATTATAGACTTAATCTCGATCCAAACATTGTTTCCTAGAACATAAAAAATAAGAATGAAACCAAAATACCACCAAAAATATCCGGATCACCAACAATACATCTTCCAAAGCACCAAAGATTTGGGTGATCCCACAATACTGGGTTACACTTTTTGGTGAATCTTGATTTTTGTTTTTGATAAAAATTGATTTTTGTTGAAATCATACATTTTAAAAAAAATATAATGATTTAAGCTTTAAGAGGCCCCATTTGAAGTAATTAATTAAGGAGAGTTAGATCAAAGGCTCTTAGATCAAAATTTATTCGGTAGAACCTCACTACTTCTAAATCATATCTGCAATGGAGTCTCTTTTGCACCTATCAAAATGATGATAAAAAAACACTTTTACATTAGCTTTTTTAGGGATAAATGAATTCATTTAGAAGTATTATTTTTTTTAAGTATTTTGTCCTTATTATAAGCTTTCCCAATAGTATAATTTTTAATATATTTATGTTTTATTTTTTATGAATGTAGGTTTTTCATCAAACATTAAGGATTGTGTTTCACACATGTGGAAAAACTGAAAAATAGAGAAATTTTCTGTAAAAAATATCCATTCACTAGATATTCATGTGACAATTCTATATTTCAAAAATTTGAATTTCCTTCTTGCTATAAAAAATGTTATGCATTAGCAAATAAATGTTCTAAAAAATATTGATTAATGTAAATATTGAGTTATAAAAAGTAATACAAAACAATATGGACAATTAATTTCTACTTTAAAATATATATATATATATATATATATATATATATATATATATATATATATATATATATTTAGACTCTATATGAAAAATCTCACAAATTAGTATTTTACTTCATCTTCAAATTCTTAATGGTTTAGCTGCTATAGGTTTTAGAAAGTAAAGATCTAATGAAAAATGTTGATTTCAGTGTCAAGTTTGGCCATAAAGTGTAACTTAGTATTATGGGATCACCCATTCCAGGAACACATATTCCAGATCACCAATACCAAGAGCATCAGAGACATCAATGACAACCATTATGTTGACATCAATCACAATCACTCATCATCATCACCATCACATCTACAATGTCATAACCCCCTTTTTGGACCTTGATATGTCTTGCTCCTACTACTACTACTACTATAATAATTTTATGAGTAATTTAGAAAGAAAACATAAATTGAAATGAGGTTGAAGTTTTTAAATAAAAAGGAATTAAGTGGTGACACACACATAAGGCCATAATTTATTTGAAAATTGCTTATTTTCTCAATATCTTAATTGAGCACATGGTGTAGGAGAAATAAGAAGATTCTAGAAAATAAATTTTAAATTCAAAATATTAAGGAATAAATATTATATTTAGCAAATATATGACATGGGAGTTACAAAATTATTCTATGACAAGAATAATTCTATTCATGGCATTTTTATGAGAAAGGAGTTACAAAACACATTTTGATAAAATGGAGGAGAGTTCAAATTTGAATTTTGAATGCGTAGTCAAATGTAACCCCCACTATGACAACAATCATTTTTTGCATGAAATTAATTTAGAAATTGTATATTTTCTCAATATGCTATTTAGCACATCTTGTAGGAGGAAATGCGAAGGTTCTAGAAGAGAATTTGAAACTCAAATTTTGCATGAAATTATTTTGGGAAAAGAATATGGAAATCAATTAATTTATTTTGTAGTGGGAAAATGACTCTCTTTTCTATTTAATGAATTCTAGATTATCAAAAGGGGGAGTTCATTATTTTTGAAAAAGGAGTTCATTGTTTTGATAGAAACATAGTTCTTTAATTTTGGCAAATCATGCTAGTTGTAGAAGGATTTTGGTAGACATATTGTATTGTAGGAGATGAGAATTTTTTTTTTAGGGGATTTGGAGGAGAAGGATTAAAGGAAGATAGCTAAGCAACAAAGAGTTGATTCAACAACAACAAATTTACTCTTCTAGCAGATCCAAGTTCCTCCTCTCTTATCACATGATTTCCTTTCAAAAATAGGGCGGGGATTCATATTTGTATGTGTATTTCTTTTGATATTTTATTTAAATATGAAAAAGGGTCGGATTAACAAGTAGAAATCACTCTTTTTTTTTCAAAGAAATCTCTTCTTGCAGTTTCCAAATTTTTGATATATTAAAGCAATATGCATGTATTAAAATTATATTTTACAAAGAAACCTCCTCGCCTAGTTTTCATATTTTTGCTAGATTAAATCAATATGCATGTATGAAATAAAAGTAAGTTAGTAGATTTAATTTCAATACAATGAGAATATTATTTAACCAATCGTCTTCATATTTCAAAAATTAAATTAATAAAATGAAGTATATATTAATATAAAATAAATAATGTGAATAGATATTTCTTTTGTCAAAGTAATTTAAAAATCATAATAGGAAAACAAAAAATTAAAATATATTTATCTCTGTGTGCATTTATCTCTGTGTATATTTACCTTTGTTTATATATGTATATATATTAAATATCCAAAGTTTATTAGGTGATTAATTAAATTTTTTATCAAGTAGTTAATTAAAACTTCCAAATGTAGGTGGAAATGGGGAGGGGGGGCAACTAAAAAATAAAAAATAAAAAATCCCCACCTACAAATTTGCTACAAACCATATTTTCCATTGATCTCTTCCCTACCATTGCCTAGTGACCCAACAAGAAATCTTATCTGAGGATGTGGGGCTACACAAAAGACTACTTAAATTTATACGAGAAGGTATTTGGCCAATACTGAATGTTGTCCCCAAGCAATGGATGTGTTCCAGTCCTATTATTATTTTTAACCCAATACTGTTGATCAACCATATGTACTTGAGCTATTGGTGAGAATAGAGAACATGCCAGCCCTACTTTAAACAAATAATATTTCATTAATATTCCTTAGAGCTTCCTGATCAACGTGAAGTTCCTTAGTGTATTTTATTTTATTTTATTTTCCAAATTTGTTGCCTTCACATGATGTTATTACTTTTATTTGACATCTCCCTCTATCTATTGCAAAATGTACAATAGATTCATTAATTGGTAAATGCAATTATCTTTTATCTTAGGAATCCTTTATATTATATTAAAGTGTATCTTTTGGCCATTTAGTTAGAAAAAATGATTTATGCTATTTAGTAAGGTAAATAATCAATAATGTAATAACCCACCATAATTAACTCAACAAAATTGACCATTCTTTTTTTTTTTGTTTAATTTAATCATTGTGTTTGATTCAATCGCATACTCTGGGCATCCATCCATTTGGATTAGGCATTCATCCATCCAAATTACGCTCCAAATTATTAATAATATTCAATGAACATAGCTTATTATGAACATTGATCAATGAACATAGCTTATCATGATATTCAAATTATTAAATATATTATTATAAGTGTATAATATAACATATAAAATGTGTTCTATTCATATTTTTTTAATTTTAAGAATGTAAAATTATGATTTTGTAATTAATAAATATATTAAAAATTTAAGTTATATTTAATTATTATATATCGATTATATTATTTGTTTTAAATATTATAAACAAAACTAGAAATTTATATTTAGTAAATTATATTAGATATTAGTATTATTATATTATAATATAATCTTAATTTAAAAATATTATGTTCAATATTTAAAACCTCAATTCTAAATGTAAAATACTAAAAGTCTAGTATTATTATTAGAATATTAAAAAGTTATAATATAATATACTATTATAGTATTGCTATAATTCATTTGTATCATATTTATTTTAGATAATTTTATTATTATTTTTTGATCAGTAAGGGGTCTAGGTCGAATCGCTTTTGACTAGAGCTATGAACCAGCAAGACCACAATTTTGAGGGGCCTCATCCCCAGATATGTATGACATTAACACCCTTATATCTCCTTGTGTCATATTACCTATTTCTGCATGCACACCTTATCTTTCCTTATCACTCCAAACACCTTATCACTCCATGCATACCTTATTGCTCCAATCCTTATCACTCCATTCATTCCCCTTATCACTCCGAACTTTGATCCTCATCAATCCAATGGCACACACTTCTTATCTCTCCACTATCACACATCCCTTATCTTTCCACCACACTTGGACCTCCATGCACCCACCATTCTTTAGGTAATCAGCATTGGACATGGTCTTCGTTGTTGACTATGTCTGTCAATGTTGTATGTTTTGTGCAAACATCACTGCCGACAAATCTAGGACTATGCATAGTAGGTTCGAGGTAGGCTCAAACCTAAGACCTACCATGGGGTAGGCTCACAACAAACCATTGCATTGTGGGGTCATCCCCCATTAGGTAATTCTATTATTATGAATATAATATAGTGATATTATTGTATTATATTATTATTAGATTATAAGTGCTATATTATTGTATTTCAATTATTATTACATTATTATTTCATCACTCAATTAATTACTATATTACTATATTCTAACTATTGTTGCATTACCTTTTGGTCATTCTATTAGTTTTGTTATTATATTCGAGGTTAGATTTTTGTTTTTGATTAAGGCAAAAAAAAGTTTTGAAGGGACCTGAAACCCTTTAACAGAAAAGCAGAGAGTAGTCAAGACATAACAAGGCATTAAGCCTAAGAAGACCACAAGATCCAACTAGCCCCATAGAAAAACAAAAAGCAACATTAGATCAAAGGGGCATTAGCTAAACAAACCAAAATTACAAAACTAAGGCTAGATTTTTGTTGTACTATTTATTGAAGAGTTACTTATTTTATTTGATAATTATTTACAAATTATTTTATCTGAGAATTATTTACAAATTATTTTATTTGAGAATTTTTTACAAATTATTTTATTTGAGAATTATTTACAAATTATTTTATTTGAGAATTATTTACAAATTATTTATTTTATTTGCTTATAAGTTATTATATAGTATTAAAGAAAAAAAATGATTTAAGGCATTTCTATCATCTTTTAGATGAAAGTGTAAAGATTAAAACGAGAAGAGAATCGAAAACAAAATAGTAGAAAAGAAAACACACAACACAAGGTTTAACGTGGTTCACCACTAAGTGGCTACATCCACCACAAACATAGGGAATTATCTTATTAACCAAATATCCAATACACATACAATATGGGCTGCACTCAGCCATTTATATAAACATCTCATATATGAAATAAAGAGTCTAGAGAATTCAAATGGTCATGTGACCATTGGGCTTCACATACCCAACAATCTCCCCCGTGAAGGCCAACCGACATAGCCATGCACTGTGACATCCCTGCTTGCAATTCAAAATTCACATTGGAACCAATCCGCAAGATTTTAACTTCACGAACTCTTGTTCACATACACTTCAAATTAGCCTTTTCCAAATCAAAGCAAAGTTAAAAACTCTATCAGGAACAAACTCACCCATTATGCCAAAAACATAAACACCACTTTTAACAAGTTCAATATACACTCCAGCACGGTCACTTGCATCGATTCTCTTCTTTGCAACCTTGAATAGAGCATCTAAAGGATCACCATAAAACTACTTGCCCCAAAACTCAAACATTTCCTCTTCTTCCATAATTATAAAAAATAACCCCTTACGTGGAAACTCAGAATCTTTCTTCCACCTCAATAAATTATTGTGAACACTAGTAAGTAACGCTTTCAATGAATCATTCGTCCTAAGTGCACTAGGCCTGTGGCTATCAGAGTTCTCCCTATCAAAACCCTCCAAAACGATTGGAGAACCAAAACAACCAAAATGTATTACATGCAAATTAGTTACATTCAGGAAATCATCATCATTTGTTACCATTCTATAATATGAATTCAAAGACGGCATAATCATCATCAGTTTCACCCACCTTTCTTGCTGAGAAAACCACAAATCAAAAACTAGTTCCTGAACTGCGAATTCATAAAAACGTATCTCCTGCTTCAATTCTTCCTGGTTATGAGATGAATGCCTGTAGCCATGAGGCTCTACACCTACCAAAAATCTACTTTGGTCCAAATCGGCTTCCCCAACTAAAAACTAATGATGAAGATTTTAACATATGTTTCCTCCTCTGCGCACTACAAAACCACGGAATCCTTCGAAGATGGCATCTATATAAATAGGATTGTGCATGGAAGGCCATCATCTCAAACCCATATTCGACCCATCATTATTTCTCTCAGCCTCCTCCACTGATTTCTCTTCCCCTGACAGAAAACACCTCTCCTCCACATATTTTTCTACTACCCGCTCTATGTGAGTGATGTCGCGATGTATCCATTCGATCAATGAAAATTACTTCCCACTTTCCTTGTCCATAACTTCCATGATCAACTTTGGCTCTTCGGTTTTAAGGCTGCCATGGGCACTTCAGGAGCAGGGGGTTTCTATCTCGATATTAGTTTCAACTCTTGGCTCAAGTTGATCCTTTATGCAGCTCCTCTCAACCTAAGGCTGCTCATTATCCACATCCAAAAAATCAGGTTGGTGAACCTCAATGCATTCGGGTCGGGACAAAACATCCTGTCCTGCTCCAACCTTCACCTTAGGACATAAAATATCTTCCTTCTCTCCCTGCGACTCTTGAAACCTCCTGGAGTGATGCCCATTGTCCTCCACTCCTGTCGATGGCTTCTTCTTCTTTGAACCAAAAAACTATCTTTTATCTTGCACTTCTTCATCCAGGTCAATAGACTCATAGGATTCTATGAAATTATGTGTGTAAAAGTTGTCATCATCATGGGAGTGCCTCTTTATTTTTACCAAGGCCATGCCATCTGTAGAGCCCTACTCTGCTACTCCACTCCAATCTGCACCCACCTCATCCCGAGAGTCAAGAACAGATTCAAGTTGGGTCTTCGACGACATACACTCTTCCTCCCACAATCTCTTAGGTTCATCCTCTTCAACAACAACCTCTTTTCCTTCATCTTTCTACTCAGAAATTCCAACATCTATACAGGGACTATCACGACGTTCAACCTTCACCACATGAATACCAATAACTTTCAGGCCATTAACAGTTTGGCCAATAAGTGCCAAAGCTGGCTCAAGGGGAGAGCAACTAAGAATCCCAACATCCTTTTCTTTCGCTGGATTCTCCTCTTCAACTGAGTTCCCCTCTTTCTTCTAGCCATCCCACCAATGTACGCGACACTTGAAACATAGTTTTACATGGAACGTAAAACTGCCATAGAAGTTATGAATTTTACCTTCTCCTTCTTCCTCCATCTCTTCTCAAGCCAACATGGCTCTGATACCAATTGTAAAGATTAAAAGGAGTAGAGAATCAAAAACAAAACAACAGAAAAGAAAACACACAACACAAGGTTTAATGTGGTTCACCACTAAGTGGCTACGTCCACCAGAAACACAGGGAAATATCTTATTAACCAAATATCTAATACATAGTACACATACAGTATGGGCTGCACTCAACCATTTATATAAGCATCTCAGAAATGAAATGAAGAGTTTGGAGAAGTCGAATAGTCATGTGACCGTTGGGCTTCACATACCCAACATTGAGAACATTATTTGGGTTCAAACTTGTATTGTATAAAACACATTTCAAAATTTATATAACCAAGCTTAAAGTTATGAATGAATGTTAGATTATAAACTCTTTATTAAATCATTGTATACAAATATTTGATCATCATAATATATAAAAGCTCATAAAAGTTATATATTTTTTCTAATAAGTTATTAAATCTTTCATAAATTTTACTCTGACATAGGGATTCTATAATAATTTCAAGGCATCTTATGTGGTTATTTGTACATAAAAAATATTATAATTAAAAAATAACTTATATTAATATAATATTTATTCCACTTATCAAAATAAAAAGAAACAAATAATTAAGAAAATGAATGTTGATCTGAATAAGAACTTTTCAAATAAACATAAAATTATAAAATATAATAAAATTCAACAATCCTAAAATTAAAATTAATATATCAATTTAATAAATCAACTAATTTTAAAATTATAAAATAAAAAAAATCTTAAATTATATTTCTTGCATTTCTTAAGTATACATATTTAAGATACCTATATTAATGTATTAGACATTTCAAAATAAAATATTCTATTTTAATCTATTATATATTAATAAAAAATTTCAAATATCACTTTAAGAAACATATCACTTATAAATATAACTTTCAATTTTAAAATAATATATCATATTATTAAAATCGAGAGTTACATATCAAACCTGCAAGTGAAGAAATACACTATTGTTTTAAATTACATGCTCCAACCTTTTTACCGGTGCAAATTTAAATCACCAATTTCCTATCAACATCATTAAGAACCTCACTTTTTAACAATAAAAATTAATCAACAGAAATAAAAATTTCCTCTCTTTTTTTCATATACACAAAATGCTCTAAACCTACTGAGCAGTAATCAAAATCAACCGATAATATACTACAAATACAAAAACATGATTAATCCCAAATGCCTTAATGAAATCCTCATAATGGTGGTGTTCGAAAATAAATTTTTTGTAGAAGACATGAAATATAAAATCTAATCTCACTTTTTGGACAATTTTGGTCATTTGGGCTCTGAAGACGCAACCTTTTCAACAATCTTCTTTGGAAGCAACACTTGTTGAATATTAGACCGGCTCATAGCGTCCTAGAAACCCCCTTATTCTTAGGGGCCTCCTTTCCTATGGCGAGGTGTAAATAGGCATTACTATCAAACTTTGACAAAAATAAGAATTTTAAGCTACTTACTCAATATGTTTAATGGTGCAACTGAAACGACATGAAATTTGTTGGAGTGCCTTTTTCCATCACTGAAGCACATGTGGAGCTTATCTATATTTTTGTTCATGCTTGAGGAAGGCTTTTACATATTTTCGTTTTCCTCCAACAGTCCATCTTAAATCAAAAGGACCAATACATTAGAAAATCGATTCGCCATTGACTTTGTCTAGTACAGAGTGTTAAAGGGAGTGTACGATTCTCTCCTTAAAGTTGTCTTAAAAGAAGAGATGAAGTGGGTTTATGGACGAAAGCATGGGGAAAGAGGAGATAAGCCTGCCTTAAAATGTGAAACATCTAGAATGCTATGGACACTTTCAGAAAATTTAATCGCAAATTGCACACAACATCGGGAAATTTTTTGGTGTCAAACAGTAGACAACATCGCAAATTGCACACAACATCAGCTAAATCTGCCACCACATGCATGTCACCATGAAAAAGGAAGGTATGATGTCAACCTTTTGAGGTGACTGAAAAAAATTTAAGAAGAAAAAATTCAGATGCCAAGAAACAGTAATGTAGCAGTGATGAAAAGATTGCCCGAGGATGCCAAAATTGAGCTGAGATGGAGCTAAAATTTTCTTTAAAAAATGATAAAATATAGCCAAAGAGGCTATTTTTTTGAAGATGCATCTATGTGTATTGTACAATATGGCTTGCTATAGATTGTACTATGCAGCTAGGTATGCCCAAAAAAAACCTATGTGGCCTCCGTATGATGGTGTCGAAAGTTGACAATTTGACAGGTATTTCTAGGGTGTTTAGGTCTTTTGCACATAATGATGAGGTTAGATTTGATCCAATCTGTTTTAGAAAATCAACTATCTTTCATAATTGGTAACTAGTCCTTCTTGAAAACCTTAAAACTTTGGCAAAAAATATTTGATTTGAGAAAAACAAAAGCCTAAATGTCTTTCTTTAACACCCTGGACTCAATGGTGAGCTCAAACTCCCACCAACACTGTCCAAGATCTACTTGCAATCAAAATATCTATTCTAGAAATAGCTCAATTATTTGATATGGAAAGGTATTTACAAGGCCATATCTCTGATACCATGTTGTAATGATGAAGAATCTACAATAATACATTGTGTGTGCACTTGAAAGGATCAACCAAGAAACATACCTTTCATAAGAGAATGTTCAAACAAAAGCTTGCATGAACATGAGATTGAATCACTCAATGTGATATGGAAATGATTCAATTGATATGATACAATGTACAAATGAGCCTTACTTATATAGGTAGGGTGATGAGGTAGGATAGAAACTACCCTTAATACAAATATTAAATGCATGATTCATAACAATAAACGCCTAAGAGAAAATATTAAATAATGGGACATGACTCATATCTTCTAGAATGTCTCCTAGGATAACTAAAATGATCATATGAACATTACTAAATGACAAGTTACATTAAGTAACTTTATGACAAGTAACTTAAATGCAAGCTAGGTCCTAAGTAAACTCACATGTGAATAGGTTCTAACTATGAACTAGTTAGAATATAACCACATTCACACCAACAATGTACATCATCCAAAAAAGCTTGTCACGTGACTACTATAAATTTCTTCTTATTAAAGAATATTGAGTGAGGTATTGTAAATAATTGCTTTTGTATTTATTTGCAAGCTACATTAAACAATGCACAACTAAATGAGCAGTGATTAAAAAATCACATCCTATGTGTGTAATTAGCATGTTGAAGAAGTGAGAAAGTTAAAAAATGTATATAAAAAAGAAGAATGTTCATCATTTTTTTTTGTAAGCAGAATAATGTTCATTGTTGAGGATTTCAAAACTCAAGTACACATTTTTTTAATTTCGAAGAATCGGTTTGGTTATAATTTTGGAATTTTTTCTAAAATAAAAAAAGTTTCAAATATCCCTTATAATTACTTTAATAAATACTGCTTCTATTTTCTTCGCAAAATGATCTACGTCTAGATGATCCCAAAACCTATTCTATATTTTGAATTACCTTCCATGCTTTGGATGAGAGGTTGATGAAATTCAATATCAAAGGCCTTATCCAATTTATGTTTTTCTCTCTTCAACCAGAGATCTCTCCAATAGTGCTAAGTTGCAAAACAAAGAAGAGTGTCTATTATTGAGCATTTATAAATTTTTTTAGTTGTTTATTAGGTACTCATTTTTGCTGACTACTAAAAATGAGTGTAGTTACTAATTTGTGATTTTTATGATATAATAGGTTTTGAGTATCTTTTATTATTATAGTGTCAACACTCCTTCTCTATGCTATGCAAAATGATTTATACAAATGGTCCTTGATAACTACTCTACATTTTGTAAATCAAGTTTCATTATTTCACTAGTACATTCGGGGCTAATTTTTGATGGCCGATTGTCGGAATTGCGACAACTTTTCATCGGACTGCTGACAAAAGTAGCCGTTGAAAACTCATCGTCGGACTTTCCAATGATGCCTTTGAACGTCAACATTACGATGACACCATGGACACTGCCAACGATGGGCATGATCGCTCTTCTGGTCAAAAAAGTTGTCAGACATACAACATCCTCGTCGGATGTTTGTTTAGATTGCGTCAGAATTTTGATAGAAGTCTGAAACTTTGCACTGACGAGAATGTTGTTGGTCTGACGGTTTTGTCTATCCAGTAATATGTAGCGATCATCGTCCGACAAGGAAGTGTCATCAGACATACAACATCCTCATCAGATGTTCATTTAGTTGGGGTCTGAATTTCGATAGAATCCTAAAACTTTGCACCGACGAGAATGTTGTTGGTCTGACGATTCCATTGTCAATGCAAAGTTTAGTATCTGTCGTAATTTTGACGGCTATTTATTTAAAAAAAATAAAATTATTATCTAGATGTAAAGCAGACCTCATTGATATGTATGGCAAATGATATTATATCCCCATCAGCTACCAATAGGGGGCATAGGTTTCAAGCTAATATGAGGCGCATTGGTTTCAAGCTAATATGATCAGGTGCACCATGGTTGAGATGGTCCAACTCCTAAGAGAATTGTATGAACCACTAAGTACTGGTAAACCTATTAAAAATGGTGCTAATAGGGAATTAGCTAACCCAAATACAAGTGCCTTTAAAGCCAATCGGGGAGATGAAATAGGGTATGAACCATGTGCGAGCATGCCTTCCCAAAACACCCTTGGTGTTGTGACAGAGCTCAAGGCGTGCTCAAGGAACCAATTATCTTGTTATTTGTTTTAACCCATCTATTGTTATGTTATCACTTGATTATAAAACTCCCCAAACATGAATGCCAAGCGTACCACTTTCAGACGAGGGATACGAGTGGGAGCCACTCCCTAGACTCACTCTAGGACTAAGCTCATGCCATATCTAAATGAAAGGAATCTCAAATACATCAAATTGTCTTAATTAAAAAATGCCATTTTCATACATAAGCAAGACATACTCAATTAGGCACAAGACCAAGAGAACGGATCCCAATTGATCCCTTATCAAAATTCACATATATGTTATCATGATTCCATAATAGAATATCATCTCAAAATCATCAAATACCACTTTTCAATAATTCCCAAGTTTGGACCAAAAACCCGTCATGAGGCCAATTACCATTGATGAATGAATGAATGAAGGATTTTAATGACGTCCACGAGACTAAATAGTCTATGGGACCAAGACAAACACCCTTAACTGATGGACCTCAAAAACCTTGAAATTTCAAAGTGCATAAAATGAAAATGAAAGAATAGCCTTTTGATTCTAATCAACTCAACAATACAATACTCCCTCGATTTGTCATTTCAACATCCCAAATAGAATTGAACAAGATAACCTCATATATACTCGTAATTTCCAAATTTGGTTCATACAAATCATATAATCATCCAAATGGAGAGATTTAAATTGGAAGAATACTTTAATTCACTCAACAATTCATTTGCAACAAACTAAAATCAATTCAATTGAAAAACAAAGGAGGAATTTGAGTTCCTACCTCAAACTTGACCAAATGTTCAAATTGACAATGCAATTGAACATAATTGAGATGAGACATGAGTTTCTTAAGTGAAGTTACCCATAAACTGTGTACAATTGTTTGAATTCTTTTAGCATAAACCAAAATGAATCTACACCTATAGTCCAAAGTAATCCAGCGAGGCATACTATCTAAAATCCAAAATCATGAGTATTGGATCCAAGAGTATAGCACAAAAATTCGGCTATAGCAATTTGTTATACATAATATATCAAAGCAATTTGCAACCATAGCAATTTGTTATACATAATATATCAAAGCAATTTGAAAAATATGTTTTATGTTTATATGTATTTATTCAAACAACTGATCTTTTGTCATTGAAATATAAGGATATATACCACGTTATTACAATTGAACATTACTCACTGAGAATTAAAACAAAATAAATCTAGGATATGGAACAAAATTTTCTTAAGCTTTGACAATGGATGTATCCCTCAAATCAATCACAAAATTTTCTATATAGATCAATATCTTACTTGAAAACACATAGAGAAAGCTTATTGATTGACTATGAACATGTTACCTTAAGATGAGCTTGTTAGGTCCCGAAGACAACTGAGAGAGGGGGGGGGGGGGGGGCGGGGCAGGGGGGGGGGGTTGAATTAGTTGTCAAATAAATTTAAACCAAAAACAACTTAACCAACTTAATGCTTAATACCGGTAAACCAGTTCAATATGTCGGTAGATAGTTTTAATAGTTAATTGCTATACCAGTGAGGATTAGTGCATGAAACATAAACACAAAGTTATCCACAACACATAACACCAATATTTGTACGTGGAAACCCTGTAAGGGGAAAAACCACGGTGGGAAACCTTACCCACAATCAGATGATACTACTGCAGATAGTAAGTGTACATAAATGGGGTCTGCACATGCAGAAAGGCCAACTGCCTAGAGCTCACTGCTCAATCACAAAATGGGAGTCACACTGACTACAGTTGGATGGTTAAATCCAATAAGAATGTACTACACAAAATAGCATCTTCATATGCTAGATTCAGTACCAGTGAAGTTCTAATTGTCTTCACAAAAACCCTCATTCAATCTTCAAATGATGTCTGTGTGTATAGCTCTGCTTATTCTCGCATATACCTTCACACAATCCTTTTTGGCATTCCACATTTGATCTTACAAATAAGATCTTACATTTATACCATAACCTAAGACCAATTTTAGTAGGTCGGCTCTACAAGATATTACAATAAAAACATTTTACAAAAAATATAATATTCGATGCAATAACCGATTGAACATGTCGGCTTAATGCATTTACAACAATAATTAATCATCTCCATAGCGTGCCATGTTGATCTAGAAAAGATAAACCTATCGGTGTAACCCTAGACCTATTTACTGGTAACAACAAATATGCAACTATGAATATATTAATGAACAAAACTCCAGGACAAGATGTCCAAATGATGTCTTCGACATAACCATGTGTTTTCCATATCATTCCATGTGTCGGTGATCATTATCTTACCGGTGTACCAGATACCGGTGACTGTGCATGAGTCACTTGCTTGCCGGTGAATGTTGCCGATTCTCCAAAGTGCCAGAGTTGATAAGAGTTTAGTAGGTGTTGACATCAATGACAAAACCATACCAAAATACCAACAATCTCCCCCTTTGGCATTGATGGCAACACAAGATGGAAAAACCATCAAAGTGCCAAAACAGAAATGCCAAGTACCAAAAACCAACAATCTCCAAAAAGATCATAAACAGAAATCAAAATACAGATACAGAGAGTAATAATCTCTCCTAAACAACAATCTCTCCCCCTGGGAGCAACATGTGTTTTTCCTGGTGTTTCTCAAAGTTTTTCCATACCAATCTCTCCCCCTTTGACATCAAATGCCAAAGTTACAATAAAACCAAGTTCATATACAAAATACCAATCAATTCAATATACCAACTACTCCCCCTGAGAAGTAGCTTCCCATCAAAGACTGGAATAAAAGATTTCTTTGTTAATTCTGTCGGTTGATGACAATCATCAACTGTCTAAGTCTCTACTGGTGGTGGTATGACTCCAAGCTGATCTCTGAGATATTCAAAAGTCTCCTTAGGTAAAGGTTTAGTGAAAATATCTGCAATCTGTTCTTTAGTATTCACATAAATCAGTTTTATCTCCTTTGCTTCAACATTTTCCCTTAGAAAATTTAGTTTGATAGAAACATGTTTGGTTTTAGAATGTAATACCAGATTCTTAGATATATCAATTGCTGCAGTGTTATCACAATAGATAGTAATAGGTTCCTTGCATTTTACCTTTATGTCTTTCAACATTTGCTTAAGCCATAATACCTTTGTACAGTTAGTTGTTGCTGCAACATATTCTGATTCCGTTGTTGATAAAGATGTACAACTTTGTTTCTTACTCAACCAAGAAACTAATCTGTTTCCAAGAAAGAATGCTTCGCCGGTGGTGCTTTTTCTATCATCCACATCTCTTGCCCAATTTGCATGTGTGTATGCACATAATTCAAAGTTTTCATCTCTAGGATACCATAATCCAAGATTTATAGTGCCTTGTAAGTACCGGAAAGTCCTTTTTACTACTGATTCATGATTTTCTCTAGGATTACTTTGAAATCTTGAAACAATACATACTGCATTCATAATATCAGGTCTAGTTTGTGTCAAATACAGTAAACCTCCTATCATAGATTTGTATCTAGTTGGATTAACAGGTGTAGATTCATCCCGTTGTGATAATTTGTCATTTGTTGTCATAGGTGTGCTTATCGGTTTAGAGTTCTCCATCCCAAATTTCTTTAGTAACTCTTTTAAGTATTTGGATTGACTCAAGAATATACCTGTATCACTCTGTGAAATTTGCAATCCTAAAAAGAATTTTATTTCTCCAATCATAGACATTTCAAATTCTTGCTACATTTTAATAGAAAATTCTTTACATAATTCATCTTCTCCTCCAAAGATTATATCATCAACAAATACTTCTATAATCAATATGTCATCATTAGTTACTTTATAATATAAATTGTTGTCTGCATTTCTTTTAGTAAAACCAATCTTTAAAAGATACTTATCCAATCTTGCATACCAAGCTCTTGGAGCTTGTTTTACTCCATACAGAGCTTTTCTTAACCTGCAAACCATATCATTGTCATCTGTCAAAGAAAATCCATCAAGTTGTTCAATGTATACTTCCTCTTCAAGATCTCCATTCAAAAATGCACATTTAATATCCATTTGATAAACTTTGTAGTTCTTGTGTGCTACAAAAGCCAAAAATAATCTGACTGCCTCAACTCTAGCTACCAGTGGAAAGGTTTCATTGTAATCAACTCCTTCCTTCTGAGAATATCCCTTACACACTAGTCTTGCTTTATTTCTGACAACCTTACCATCTTCATTAAGTTTGTTTCTAAATACCCATTTGGTTCCAATTACATTTTTATCTTTAGGCCGGGGAACTAATGTCCAAGTGTTGTTTTTCTCAATTTGTTCTAATTCTTCTTCCATAGCTTTAATCCAAAATTTATCTCACATGCTTCATTAATAGATGATGGTTCAATTTGAGAAATAAGACATACCTCTTCATTTGCCAATCTTCCTCTTGTCATAACTCCTTTAAACTTGTTTCCAATTATCTGATCTTCAGAATGATTCAGTCTTACATACCGGGGTGTCTTGGTTTGTTGTCGTTCCTGAATTACTATGGAATCCTCAGATGATACCGGGGTAACTGGATCTTCATTTTGTACTGGTGGATTCAGAGTAGGTTCAATTGTCAAAATTTCTGTTGCCGGTTCAGTGTCTATATACCTTGAAGTTTCTCTAAATTGTTCATCAATCTTTACATTTGTACTTTCAACAATATTCTGCAACCTTTTGTTAAAACATCTATATGCCTTGATCTTAGATGAATAACCAAGAAATATTACTTCATCACTTCTAGGATCAAATTTTCCAATATACTCATCTCTTCTGATATAACATTTACTTCCAAAAATTCTGAAATACTTAAGAGTAGGAGTATTACCAAACCATAGTTCATGAGGGGTCTTACCAGTTTCACCTTTGATGTGAACTTTGTTGAATGTATAGACCATTGTACTGACTGCTTCTCTCCAATATACATGTGGTAGGTTTTCTTCTGATAACATACTTCTTGCTGCATCCAAGATAGTTCTATTTTTCCTTTCAACAACTCCATTCTACTGTGGTGTCTGAGGTGCTGATAGCTATCTTCTGATTCCATTCACTTCACAGAGTGTATTAAATTCCTTAGATGTAAATTCACCTCCTTGATCTGATCTTAAACATTTGATTTTCTTGTCAGTTTCATTTTCTACCATTGCTCTGAACAATTTGAACTTTCCAAGTGCTTCTGATTTTTCTCCGAGAAAAGTAACCCAACACATTCTAGAATAGTCATCAATAATTAGCATGAAATATCTATCACCTTGTAAGCTTTTAGTTCTAGCTGGACCACATAAATCAGTGTGAATAAAATCAAGAGCATTATTGGATTTTTCTGGAATACTTTTGAAACTAGCTCTAACTTGTTTTCCAAATTGACTTTCCTTACATACTGTATTATGAGGTTTGACAATTTTAAGTAAATCTCTAACTGCCTTAGTAGTACTGATCTTTACCATGCAATCAAAGTTTACATGATAGAGTCTCTTATGCCATAACCAACTTTCATCTATATGTGCAATTAAGCATGTCTTTTCATTGTTATTTAAATGAAAGATATTACCTCTAGTTTGATTACTGGTTGCAATTTCCAAACCAGTTCTATTCATGATTTTGCATTTTCCATTTTTAAATTGTAAATGAAATCCTTTCTCAACTAATTGACCAACACTCAAAAGATTATGCATTAATCCTTCAACATAGTAGACATTGTCAGTGTTATCCTTACCATCAAGAGATATTGTACCCTTACCTTTGATTGAACAAGCTTTGTCATCTCCAAATCTCACTAAGCCTCCACTGTATTCTTGAAAGTTCAAGAATTTACCTTTGTCTCCTGTCATATGATGTGAGCATCCTGAATCAATGATCCATTCATCCTTTGCTTCAACTTTAGCTGCCAGGGCTTGTACTACCGGTTGAGCAGTAGGTGTCAGTTGATCTTCTGTTATAGCAACAAAAACCCATCCATTGTCTATTGGATCCTCATCAAAATCATTAGTCACACATTCATCAGCAATGTAACAAGATTTGTCTCTATTCTTCTTAAATCTGTATCTCTGATATTCAGGGTTAGGCTTGTATGTTCTTCTAGCTTCTTCTCTTAGTCTAGCATGTCTATCAAGGCATCTTGAAGCCATATGACCAATCTTATTGCAGTTAAAACATTTAAAGGGTGCTTTACCTTCATACTTATTTCCAACTGGACCTTTAGGCATTTTCCTTGTAAATAGTGCTTCAAGTTCTTCATTTTCTTTCCTACTTTCTTCAAGTTCTCTTGCATAAAAGGCTTTCCAATTAGATTTGTCAAATGATGGAGCAGATGATGTTGATGCTTTAAAGGCCAAATCTATCTTTATAGTAGCAACAGGACCAAATTCTTCAATTTCAAAAGGTGAAAGTTTCCTAATCAATGTATCCCTAGTAACTAATGTATTAGGCATTGTTCTTAACTCATTTATAGCAGCGACTTTCATTTTATATGCCAGTGGCAATCCTCTTAAATCTTTTGAAACAATTTTATCTTCACTTAAGGTTCCTCCACAAAATTTAATACCCAAAACAATTTCATTTACTCTTTCCATAAAAGCAGAAATCCTTTCATCTTCTACCATTTTCAGATGTTCATACCTGACTCGGAAGCTTTCAAGTTTTGCAATTTTGACTGTGGAGTCTCCTTTATTCAGTGTTTCCAAATGATCCCAAATAGCTTTAGTAGTAGACCTATCTAATAGTCCCATAATTTGTTGATCTGATAATGCGCTCAAAAGTGCTTCTCTTGCTTTGTAATCATTTTCTTCATCTTTTGTCAAGTTAGTTGGACTAGGCTGACCTTGTACAGCAATAGTATAACCATTCTTTGCAACATCCCAGATGTCTTTTCCAATTCAATTTAGATGTGTCTCCATTCTGATCTTCCATATGCCATAGTTGGTTCCATCAAGTTTAGGACTGTCCTTCCTGAAATAATTAGTAGACATTGGATCTCCTCAAGCTGTTAAACTTCTGTAAAAGATTACTAGGCTTTGATACCAATTGTTAGGTCTTGAAGACAACTGAGAGGGGGGGGGGGTGAATCATTTGTCAAATAAATTTAAACCAAAAACAACTTAACCAACTTAATGCTTAATACCGGTAAACTAGTTCAATATGTCGGTAGACAATTTTAATAGTTAATTTCTCTACCGGTAAGGATTAGTACATGAAACATAAACAAAAATTTATCCACAACACATAACACCAATATTTGTACGTGGAAACCCTGTAAGGGGAAAAACCACGGTGGGAAACCTTACCCACAATCAGATGATACTACTACAGATAGTAAGTGTACATAAATGGGGTCTGCACATGCAGAAAGGCCAACCGCCTAGAGCTCACTGCTCAATCACAAAATGGGAGTCACACTGACTACAGTTGGATGGCTAAATCCAATAAGAATGTACTGCACAAAATAACATCTTCATATGCTAGATTCAGTATCGGTGTAGTTCTAATTGTCTTCACAAAAACCCTCCTTCAATCTTCAAATTATGTTTGTGTGTATAGCTCTACTTATTCTCGCATATACCTTCACACAATCCTTTTTCACATTCCACATTTGATCTTACAAATAAGATCTTACATTTATACCATAACCTAAGACTAATTTTAGTAGGTCGGCTCTACAAGATATTACAATAAAATTTTTTTACAAACAATATAATATCTGATGCAATAACTGATTGAACATGTCATCTTAATGCATTTACAACAATAATTAATCATCTCCATAGCATGCCATGTTGATCTGGAAAAGTTAAACCTACCGGTGTAACCCTAGACCTATTTGCCAGTAACAACAAATATGCAACTATGAATATATCAATGAACAAAACTCCAGGACAAGATGTCCAAATAATGTCTTAGACATAACCATGTGTTTTCCATATCATTCCAAGTTCCGGTGATCATTATATCTTGCCGGCGTACCAGATACCGGTGATTGTGCATGAGTCACTTGCTTGCCGGTAAATGTTGCTGATTCTCCAAAGTGCCAGAGTTGATAAGAGTTTAGTAGGTGTTGACATCAATGACAAAACCATACCAAAATACCAACAGAGCTTAGATATGAATTTGGAGTTATCAAAGCAATGCTAACAACATGTATTGAACCTCTGGGATAGCAGCATAGAGAAAGTGGAATATAAGATAGGTGAGAGTGAAGTGCCTTGGATGGAATGTTGGAAGAGATGCGTGGGACCCCTGCACACCCCATAGAAGTATTTAGAAGCCATAAAAAAGTGTCATAGACCAAATATTAATGACTGTCCTAAGGGTACCAATTGTGACAATCACAAGTCTACCAGTGATACTGCCTACTCAAACAAGTTGTGTTTGGAAACCCCACTAGGTGTGTATATGTAATGGTAATGAAATATCTTAAGAGTAGCCCTTACATCAGTATGCACAAAATTTGGTGGCACAATGGTGTTGGTGAGGTGTGGCCTTGGGCCAATGGTGGTTGACTGTTACAATTAGGACAATGATCTCAAACACAATTTATGGTGTTTATAACTCTAATGTCCCAATCTACTTGTATATATTTTCACAAAATAATTAACAACCCAACCATAGCTATTAATAAGATTTCCCCATAAAATGCATGCAAAACGTATCATCATTGATAGGATAACTGACTTGCATTTAGTAAGAGACCTCAATGAGTGGAGTTTCATGCTAAAAAGAGTACTTGCAATAAAAATATTGAAATCAACGAGACATTATGCATTCAAAATTCCACAAGGAAGATCTAATATTTATGAATGAAATTGCAAATCAATTTAAGTTACATGTTTGATATCTTACTTATATCATGGCAACATAAAATGTAAATATGCACTCAACATACCTCTTTTCTTGTTTATTTGAGAATGTTGCTAGGAATTAATAGGTGAATGATACATTGATCTACACATGAATCACTTGTACTTTCCCGATACTTTCATCCCTTGTTCAAGGCCGCGTAACCCCCTAACACTTGAAGATTTTTTCCACCCTCATGATTACTTGAAGCCCATGTTCAAATCACACTAAATGACAATAGTTAGTACAAAATAGTGACCATAGCCAAGGAAGCCCAAATTTACTCATACTCAACATAATAAGAAATAACTAAATCATCTGGACCATTATTCATAACATAACCTCTTTTTCACATCATGGAAGGCCAAAATTACAAGGATCACACTTCTTTGAAGGAGCCATTGTTCAGAGCCACCAAACTATCAACACGAGTAGAAGCTATTAGGCTCGTAAAATTTTAGGACATATAAAGAGTTGAATCAGAAGCGAGAAAAAAAAAAGAAAATTGTTGAAATATAATCTTCACAATTCTGTCATCACGAGTGCAAACAATCCAGTGAGGAGGACAAAGCTGAATAGTGTGATGAGGATCAGAGCCATCCAATCTAGGAGGCATAATATGAGACTCTTTCTGAACCAATGATAAGGGCTATTATGATTTGAAGCTTCTCTAAAATCCTCACATTTTGTTGTCACATGATGAGGTAGAAGAGGCAGATTCAAAGCCTTAGAATGAGGTCGATATATATATGGATGGTAATATATGTAAGGATATATGAAAGCTATATGAAGGCCATGGTAGAGGAGAATAATTACTTCACACTAAGTGAAGTTATGGAGGTACTTGCCATGGATGTAAAGTGAGGGGTGTAAAGGAGTCTTTGGATTCATGAAAAACATTAAGGAGAAAAGATTAGTTATATCAAGGAAAAATAAAGAAAAAGGGAAGTGATAAAGAAGGGAGGAAGAAAATAGGGAAGAAAGTGAAGAAATAAAGAGGGAGATCTAATTTATTTTGGTATGTAGCCTCTACTACTCTTTTTATTGTTTAATGATTTTTCAATGTTTTGAGAAGACTGCAAGGCATGAAGTAATGCTCATAAGGCATGAAGGAGCTATGTAAAACACAAACCATACATATGAATACATGCAAGGCATGAATCGTACATGTAAACCATGAAGTAATACATAAATACACATAAGGTACAAGCATATATGAGAAAGGTTCTCATGGAGTGGACATGCTGAAGACACATTGATCATGAAGCATACAATAGAGAGGTATTCATGGAATAGACATCTGAAAACATCTCATTCATGAAGTAACAAAATGCTAAAGAAAATGACAAGTAATAAAAAAACTCATATTCATAACTTTTGCAGTCCCGCCATAGATATCAACACTAGAAGAAACTCATACTGTTAGTGTACATACAAGACAATATGGGAGTTCATTATACCTAGCAACTTGTGGTGTTGTTGTTCGTGTTGGCTCTATTGGACCTTGCAATTAAGATTCAATATACATTATTCAATAAGATTAACTATGCAACATAATGAAATGTTGGAAAGTGTGTTATCTTGTTGAGATTCACTTGGTTTCGAGAATAGTTTAATATTCTCTACTTAACAGGGCCAACCACATGAAGGTGGAAGCTCATTTGGCCCCTCCCCCCCCCTAAAATCACTCTAAATTCCCCATTAACATCTTATAACATTCATTCATTCATTCATTAATATCACATAACATGCATTAACATTAATTAACACGCAACATTCATCAATATTAATTAACACATATCATTCATAAGTATTAATTAGCACATAATTACATTCATTAACACATTAAAATCAATCATTATTAAATAAGGTAGATTACAATCATTTCTTTTTTTCTTTTTTCTTTGAAGCTATGAAAAGATTAAGTGGAACATTGTTTTCTTCATCATTTTGCCCCCTCTATAGTTGTTCTGCTCTCTACTCATGATCTCGATGTATGCCTAGTCCTATACTGAGGACGAGGACACTGAAGCGAAGGGGGGTCCTCTGCAATAACAAAGAAATGGGTTAAATTCAAAACATTTTTTATTATTGTTACAAGTATTTCATTAAGTTAGAGAACATAACTGTTGTGTCCCTCTTTACTTGATGGGGCCACATCATTTTGTCTAGCCTCAACCTCAACATGTTGAACACACTCTAGATCATCTGGAGTTGAAATACTAAAGGTTACATTAATGCTGAACACCAATTGCAATTATATTTGTTTAAAGGAATAACAGTGGTTCTCTTTACCTAATCGGGGAACATCACGTTCCTGATGTTGTGTACCCAAATCATGCTCCACTTGGTCACCATTGACTACATACTCTAAAATATTAATAAAAAAGGTTATATTAATTACTATTCCAATTACAAATTAAGATGTTTAATTATATTAATAACTACATAAATAAATTTGAATAGCAAATGAATACCTCCACTATTGGGATGCACATCTAGACCTTCATGTTCAGGTGGTGTTTCACGATTAGCAGGCTACATTCCAATGTCATGCACATTGTTATCATTGCTTGCTTATTTAAAACAAATATAGTCACTTTATGTTGGAACTCAACATCAATTAGATTATTGGTGAAGTATTCAATTTGAAACAATTTCCATTTAGCATATTTACCTGTGTGATGGATGCACTCGAATATTGTGTATGCCCACTCAATTCTCGTAGTCGATTAGCCACGCCTGTATAGCCTTGCTGGTAGGCAATTCTCTTGTCATCTTATGTGGGCACTCTATTGAATTCAGAGCCTTGCATTTTTTCTTGGTATTATGAATTTTTCTTGCATTGTTTGATAAAAAAAAAATCGTTTGCAATTTATTAATATTTTGATGCAATATTTCATTTACATGAGATACTTACAATTCATGCAACAAGCTTCATATAACCACCAGAGCCGAGTTTGTGTTGCTATACTTTTCTTGTCTTGCCTTGGTTGCCTTTGACGTGTCACTCAGTCTATAAAAAGTTTGAAATATGTTAGATTATATAAATATAAAGAGTAATTAATTAGTACATAATTTCATTCTTAATAGTATCTTGTACCTTCTTTTGGCGTCTGGTGGTGTATTTCCTTTTTTCCTTTCAATTCTCTCCTTGGCATCCAAAATCAGGTCCTTCCACTCCCTCTTTGGAATCATGGGGGGACGCTCGTACTTTAGGTTCTTCTCTAAATGGGTCCTATATTGGTCCCTCACATACTTTAGATATGTGCCAACTTTTTCAAGGAGCTTGGTTTTGTCAAATGTATCATTTCCAAACCACTCAACCATTTGGTTTGTCAATTCATCTTTTAACCTTTTTTCTTGGTCATTCCACCTTTTAAAACAAAAACAAACTTGTTAGATTCAGAAATGAACTGAAGCTACATTTATTATAGTTCAAGAAATGGATCAAAGGAAAACTATTCTAGCAATGATATGAAATCAAAATAGTGGATTAGGGTTAGTTCATATATGATGTAACACCTTTTACGTATGGTGGGCCCAAATATCCACAATGAAATGTTACTAAGATGTTTATAGAAAATATCATTTCCTGCAAAACATTCATGGGATCATTAGTCCAAAATGAGTGATCATAAAGTAAATTACAATTAGACTATATATAATAATAATTTCAAAGTACCTGGAACCTTCTGTATCTTTAAGGGAATCATTCCTTCATTGCTCACCACCAATGTGGCCTGCAACATTCCCGTACTAGCAATACGAGAAGATCCAGGAAATGATGGTATGTTATTAGCAGTAGTCGCCTCTGGCGCATCCTCATGTGCATCTCCTCCTATAGAAAATGAATCCACTATGAAATGCCCCCAAGAAAGAATGCTTGAAGGGAAATAAAGACATAACATAAGATAGAGAAAAAGAGGGAACTACCAACAGTGGGCGGGCCAATATGATGTGTAGTAGAGGATGTCTACATGCTACGTGTTTCCGACATTGCAGTCGGCAATACAAGTGGGGCTAACTTCTGATGAGGCGATGATGATATTTGAATAGGAACATTGACAGGACCTGAAGAATAATACATTAAATATATCAAACATTAAATAGATGAAAAGTGAAAGAATTATAAACAAGGATGAACCTTTATTATGAACACTGACAGTATCAAGTATGATGTGTTTTGGGTACTCAAAGTGATAAGCCAAGCAAGCCATAATCCAAGAAAATCGTCATCACTTGAAGTACCTGCAACACCTTGATCATGGCCACCACTTTCATGAGGGCGCATAAATTGTTGTAAAAACAACACGTACATATTTTAGTTAATGACATAAAAGAGAATAAAATATAAACCATTGTGAGAGTTGAGAAATACAACACCACGGGAGCCCAAATGATCTCTGCACACTGAAAAACCTGTTACAAGGAGAAGCAAGTGTTAGTGATCATATTTGTCCTTCGAAGAAAACTATACAAATAAACTCAAAATGCCCAGAATGAAGGACAAAAAGTACTAACAGTTGGATAGATTATCATTGAAGTGATAATCTTCCTCTGAATTGAGAGGTACAACTCCTCTTAGAAGATTTACAAGGAATTAAACTACTGATACGCTTTTAACTAGAAAGAAATAAAGGAAAATAACATTCATCCATAGCCATGAAAATGAATGCCAAAGACTTACAAAACATGTATAAATGAAGATCATTAAATCAAAGTTTAATTTTCTGCACTTATGGATAGCATTTGGACTAAAAACTAAGAGAGAAAGTCGTTGCTCCAATATGGCTTACTTTCAAGCACACAAACTTGTAATAAATCCACATACACAATTGATTATAACAGAAAAGACATTAATAAACAACTGCAAAGGCTCAAAGTCCAGCTACAACCATGAGAATAATATCAGCAACACAAAGATTGAAGATATCATCTGCATTCTATTCATGTTTGGAAATCAACTCAAAGATTGATATTTTTTGTACAAAGCATTGCTTAGAAAAGCTTCAACTCCTCCCTTACAAATAAAAATCTACTCTCCCTCACCCACCGGCTGTTGGAAGAAAAGAAAAAGAAGAAGAACTCCACCCCTTTCAATCCTTTCACAATAAATAGTTACATGAAATCTTTATTCGGTTTTTATAACCAAATCTTGAAAAACCTTTTCACTTATGCTTTTCACTTTCCCCATTACTCTTTTTTATAACATAAAATACTTATAAACATTAGAAATATAATTATCTAAAATTTATAATAATATTTGGATAGGTGGCACTTGAATATTTTAACTCAAAATAAAAAAGTATTCATTCTGCTCGATGGACTGAAAATATTTGTGACAGTCAAAATCTATCTCGGTGCGAGGCCCATAACTTTTGTTTGCACTGTTAGATCATTCTCAATTTTGGACATGTTGGTCAAAACCTAGTCTTCTCCATTCTGACTAGAGAGATTTCAAAAATAATGCCTGAGTAAAAAGATATGAGCTATTGTGTGCGGGTCTATATGACTGTCATAAAATCAAACTTGCAAAGCTTGAACCTTGAACTTCATCGAATAGTTTGAACATCACTAAACTGTTTGAACTAGGTTCAAACGGTTCACAGTTTGGAGAAAGAATATATGAAACATCACTTGCGATTGTGAAATAGAGTTGCTGCAAAACACTTAAGTGAACATTAGCCCGAAAATGTCTTAGACACAACTTAGAACCTGCGGTACCTAAATGAACACTATGAACTCTATTCAAGATGGTTCAAGGGGTTCATGAGGTTCATGGGGTTCAACAGACCATTGGAACTTAACGCTAAGGATTTAGAAATGATTTACAGACAGATTAGTGATTGAACCAACAAATTTTTAATAATACAAGGACTCAACTAAAAAGTTTGCAAGGCGACTCACTCTTGTTATAAGGTACGAATGACAAGGTAACATTGGCTCTGACTGGGGACTGGGACTGTAAAGGACTAGGAGAATCTAGAATATCTTTGGAAGAGATTAGTGCCTAGCCATTGGGCAATAGAGTCAAGAGAAATAAAGCATAGGGAGCTTCTTGCAGAGGGCGGAGGCAACAAGGAAAAACTAACAAGCCAAAAACCCACACTAAACAAAGGCTGAAAATTAAGACAAGCTACACCTAGATCACACCAAAAATATTATTTACAAAAATATACAGGTAGAAAAATCCCACCATGAGAACTAGAGCCAAGAACTTCTTACACAAAACCATCCACCGGTTGGGAGAAGAAGGAGCCTTTTCTGAAAAATGGCTTGTGTTCAAATGAAGCAACCCAAAACCATGCTCTTTTGGTAACTTCTTCAATGTTGAACACCAAACTAACAATATGCAGGAACTTTGTGAATACACATTCATGCCCAAAAAGCCATGTTTCATCATGAACTTCTGAATTTTCTGGAAACATCTGCATAGTACTTCTTAAATAATGTTCTATTTCTGGCTGAAAAAAGTAATGCTTGGAAATTCCTAGGTAAAAGGCTGCATCATTCTCACAATCACCACTATTAAGACCATCATTCTTAAAATAATTTTCAGCATTTGAACTAATCTCATAATAGAAAGACACTTCATCATGCATGGGATCCAACTTAGCTGAAACAACTTCAACATCTTTTACTGAAATTAAATCTGCAAATTCCCTATCCAAACTTAATGCATGAAATGAATTAATACCTGAATCCTTCTCCTTGAAAACCCCTTCTTCAATGGATGACAATAACTCCTCTATGATCTCTTCTTCATAAAAAGAAGTACTATCCAAACCGGTCAACAGTTCTTGGGACTGCAACTCTTCATTAGGAAGACATAATATTGCTTTACTGTCAAAATGAAATGATTCTACGAAGGACTCATCACAAACTTTTAAACATAAAGAATCATTGTCATCAACTTCATGTATAAGATTGAAAACTTCATACTCTAGTTGCATGTAAATCTAAAAATTTTCATCCTTTATACTTTTTGGAACAAGATAACTTTCCATACTATCAAAACTAAAAGTTTCTAAAATCAGGTAAGAGAAAGATCTAAAAAAAACTTTTTCATTCAAGTTCGCAGGTTCTCCAATGTTGTCTTGATTATTCTCACTTACCATTGTTTGACTTTCATGAGACTGAACTATTTCTTGCTGAACTTCTCGCTCATTCAAGACAAGGTAATTGTAGGAGTGAGATGAAACTGAGATGATTGGAGCCTCATCATCATCAAATTTTAATTCTTCTTTCAGCTGCAATATTTTCTTTGCATAAACTTGCAAAACTCTCGTCTTTTCTTTCAATTCTTTCAATTTGTGAAATCTGATACAAAGACTTCTCCATAGAAGAGTGGATGCATGATCATCTTCCACACTAATATTATTTCTAACAGCACGAGAAATGCTTTCTTTGTAATTCTCCAAGAAGTCATGCAATATTTTATCATCTATTGCAATAATTTCCAAGATTGAAGGACCTGGTCTTTTCCCTTTTCTCATTTCTCTTGCCTTGAGCATGATGTTTATATACAGAGTCACCAATCTCCTGCACAGAGATAAATCTAAAAATCTGAGGAAACAAATTGCACTTGTCTTTGATTTTGAATCCCCAACAGAGTCGCCAAAAATCTATTAGTGAATAGATTTGTCCTTCGAAGATAACTATACAAATAAACTCAAAATGCCCAGAATGAAGGACAAAAAGTACTAACAGTTGGATAGATTATCATTGAAGTGATAATCTTCCTCTGAATTGAGAGGTACAACTCCCTCTTAGAAGATTTACAAGGAATTAAATTGATGATACACTTTTAACCAGAAAGCAATAAAGGAAAATAACATTCATCCATAGCCATGAAAATGAATGCCAAAGACTTACAAAATAGATATAAATGAAGATCATTAAATCAAAGTTTAATTTTCTGCACTTATGGATAGCATTTGGACTAAAAACTAAGAGAGAAAGTTGTTGCTCCAATATGGCTTACTTTCAAGCACATAGACTAGTAATAAATCCACATACACAATTGATTATAACAGAAAAGACATCAATAAACAACTGTAAAGGCTCAAAGTCCAGCTAAAACCATGAGAAGAATATCAGCAACACAAAGATTGAAGATATCCTCTGCATTCTATTCATGTCTGGAAATCAACTCAAAGATTGATATTTTCTGTACAAAGCATTGCTTAGAAAAGCTTCAACTCCTCCCTTACAAATAAAAATCTACTCTCCCTCACCCACAGGCTACTGGAAGAAAAGAAAAAGAAGAAGAACCCCACCCCTTTCAATCCTTTCACAATAAATAGTTACATGAAATCTTTATTTGGTTTTTATAACCGAATCTTGAAAAACCTTTTCACTTATGCTTTTCACTTTCCCCATTACTCTTTTTTTATAACATAAAATACTTATAAACATTAGAAATATAATTATCTAAAGTTTATAATAATATTTGGATAGGTGGCACTTGAATATTTTAACTCAAAATTAAAAAATATTCATTAAGCTCGGTGGACTGAAAATATTTGTGACAGTCAAAATCTATCTCGGTGCAGGGCCCATAATGTTTGTTTGCACCGTTAGATCATTCTCAATTTTGGATATGTTGGTTGAAACCTAGTCTTCTCCATTTTGACTAGAGAGATTTCAAAAACAATGCCTGAGTAAAAAGATATGAGCTATTGTGTGTGGGTCTATATGACTGTCATAAAATCAGACTTGCAGAGCTTGAACCTTGAACTTCATCGAATAGTTTGAACATCACTAAACTGTTTGAACTAGGTTCAAATGGTTCACAGTTTGGAGAAAGAATATATGAAACATCACTTGCGACCGTGAAATAGAGTTGCTACAAAACAATTAAGTGAACATTAGCCTGAAAATGTCTTAGACACAACTTAGAACCTGTGGTACCTAAATGAACACTATGAACTTTGTTCAAGATGGTTCAAGGGGTTCATGAGGTTCATGGGGTTCAACAGACCATTGAAACTTAACGCTAAGGATTTAGAAATGATTTACAAACAGATTAGGGATTGAACCAACAAATTTTTAATAAGACAAGGACTCAAGTAAAAGGTTTGCAAGGCGACTCACTCTTGTTATAAGGTACGAACGACAAGGTAGCAACAAGGAAGCAAATAACAGATAAAACAAATACACAGAAAATATGCTCAAAAAGATAAGAGCTCAATATTCACAAAATGTGTAATGTGATAATCCTTACAATACAATGAAAGAACTCAACCTTTAATAGGTCAAGAAACCCTAAAAAGAAAAACCTAGGTTTGCACATAATAATTAATAAAAGAATTAATTATTATGCACCTAAAGTTAGCTTAAGTGTAAAAGAGATAAAGGGAACTTAAATAATTAAACAAATATTGTTTAATTAATCAAGTAAATACCCAAATACTCTAACACCCCCCTTTAAGCTAGACTTAGGGAGAAGCTAAAACCTAGAACAACTACTAAAAGCAAAAAAGATGGGTCCCGACAATAAGGCCTGATCAGGTACCCAATACAACCAAATCTCTATGAACTGAAGAAATAGAGAAAACCACATGGGAAAAAACTCTACTCCAAAAAGAGATGGAAAAGAACACCACTGAAGCATGAAATAGATGCAAACACCATCGAAGAGAAACTACTGATCTGAAGAACCTCCACTGAAATAGAACATGACCGGGTAGAGAAGACTGTAATCTGTATGAGTCCCCTCAAATGACACTACTCGAATCAGATGGCAAACAAGGTAAATTAAAGATACAGATGGCATGAAAACACAAAAGCTTGAAGAGCTGATCAATCGAACCAAGGAAGCATTAGAACCAATAGGACAAACCTCCCCATAATGCTAAAAAGGGAGAGGGACATGTACACTAAAAAGAACGGCCAACAAGAACTGCATGATGAAGAACCAGGAACATCAAAGGTGCTGAGAAAGTACATAGTGTCGTGGAAGGAACACTCACTTGACACACATCATGAGGCGAATGATGTTGAAGGAACACTCACTGGACAATGGTAGATGGCAAATAAGGCAAACATCAACCCCCTCATGGCACTTTATAAGTAGTGCATGTACAATAAAGCACAAGACGTGCAAGATCTCAAGTAAACAATGCATGATGACACTTTATCTCAATGTGTTTGCATAAAAGAAGCTACAATGATAAGAAAACTAGAAATAGAAAGGAGAACCAAAATACAGACATCATATTCAAAGAAGAGATCCCAGGGCCTGAAACAACCAAGATATCCATAGAGTGCTGAAAAAGAAAAAAAATGAAGAAAATATTCCTAGAGTAGAATATAGAAATAAAACTCATATGGCTGGAAAGTACACAGCACACGCTTTCCAAAAATATAATTTTTTCAAAAAACAAAGTTCGGATGCTCATTCTATGGCTCCTGGAGTGCAAAAATGAGACCCCACTTTGACTAGAAAAAAATAGTCAAACAACAAAATTGGGAAAAAATTCCAACTTCACAAGGTCCGACTCGGAACTAGCTTTCTGACGCCTATTCGTTTTTGAAAAAATGACTCCGTATGCCCAAGATATGAGGAAAAAACAAACCCCTCCTGAAAAGGACAAGATGGAGGAGGTCTGGTGGCTGGAGCCTGGTGGAGGTGGCCAATGGGCGACATAGTGGTGGTGGTCGAGTGGCAGGGCAAAGACTAAGTGGTGGCCGGGCTATTTCCGGCAGCGTAGAGAGGCCGCGGACGGAGCGGTGATTGGGCATAGGCGCATGGCGGGTGGTGGATTGGGTGTTGTAGTGGCGGCGTGGGCCAGAAAGGGGTCATAGGCCGGAAGGCTGATGACAAGGGTCGGTGGGGCTGCAGGGAGGCCGGCGCAAGCGGCACAATGCAGAGGCAGCGGCAGCAGGGGCTGCGAGCGGCGGGGGCCGGGGAGCTGCGGGAAGCCGGAGGAAGCACTGACGGGGGCCGGGAGGGCGGAGCCAGTGGCGGGCCAAGGGACGCCAGTGGGGCCCACTCTAATAGGCATGGCAGGCAGCCTGCAAGTTGTCAGGGGGCCCCATGGTACCTTGCGTACCGTGGGGAACCCCCCCAAAACAAATTTTTTTCCAAAAACAAAAAACTTGCCCTTTTCGCCTTTTACAATATCTATTTTTTATTTTTCCAATGATTTTTTTTTAAACAAAAATCATTCAGCCTACATGTCGTAAAAAGGCAAAAAATATTTTTTAATTTTTTTTCTCGAACTGCATCCTGAGGCCGTACGACTTGGTATTGGAGAAAAAAAACCTCCAGAGGCTCAGGAGCAAAAAATGGTCAAGCTTTCTATGACCATAAGGGTTTTCAGGCCTTCTAAGCATGATGGTGAGGTCCATTAAGGCCCAAAGTGCTTAGAAAAAAGGCCTATCCCTAGGTACATAAAAAACTTTCTAAAACCCCAAATCTACTTCAAATGCAAAATTCTAAAAAACAAGAACAGGTAGCTGCAGATGTGAAGCTCTGATACCATGTGAGAGTTGAGAAATACAACACCATAGGAGCCCAAATGATCTCTGCATGCTGAAAAACCTATTACAAGGAGAAGCAAGGAAGCAAATAATAGATAAAACAAATACACAGAAAATATGCTCAAAAAGATGAGAGCTCAATATTCACAAAATGTGTAATGTGATAATCCTTACAATACAATGAAAGAACTCAACCTTTAATAGGTCAAAAAACCCTAAAAAGGAAAACGTAGGTTTGCACATAATAATTAATAAAAGAATTAATTATTATGCACCTAAAGTTAGCTTAAGTGTAAAAGAGATAAAGGGAACTTAAATAATTAAACAAATATTGTTTAATTAATCAAGTAAATAACCGAATACTCTAACAACCCTTATTGAAATTTTGTTATAATTAAACCTTTCATTACTCCTTACTTGCAAGTTTTCTGCTGTCCGAATCAATACTTGCACCCTCTCGTATCTCAGCAGTCATAGGATGCACGACTGCCAAAGCAAAAATCTCTTTACTAATTTTTCTAATAGGCTTTTTTATGAATTCCATAGGGTGTGTGGAATTTTCAAGGTCATCATCGCTTAATCCTATTGAGTCCACATCCCTAGAGAGGTGCTCAGGTACTGCAACTCCCTTTCCCTTTCCCCGAACATTCGTCTGTGTCAAGAATATCATTAACAATTACAAAATTAGTCTAAATCACTTAAAAAAAGAACATAATAATGTAATAGTTTGCTTCTATCTAATTTGTACAATTACAATGAGGTTTACCTACTCGATAGAAGTGTCACGACCTACATCCCTGTCTATGCTAATAAGTTGAGACTTTATCATGTTTTTATCATCAAAACTCTTAGGTTTTTACATCTTTTGGTTTGCATGGTAGTAGTGAAGTATTGTAAATTGACTATATGTATTCCATGTGTTAAACCTAAACTTATGAAATCGTGTTTGAACTTTGCCGGTCTAATCTTGTAGCCATGACATTTATTCCTGCAGCCAAATGATTTGTTCTTGTTGCTATGCAGATTATTTAGGGTAATATCATATGTGAATTAATGAATGTATTAATTAAATTAAATACGTATGCATGTCCTTGTATGTTGTTTTTTTTGTAGTACAAATAACAAATGATGTCGCAGTGGATATTCTACTTTCTCGTCTAAAGAAGGAAGAATCACGTAATAAATAACTAGAGATCAAGCTGAAGAAGAGCCGAGTGAGTGCAAGGTACGACATGAGCAGAGCAGCCAAGTAGCACTACAAAAGTTTAACTCTAGTGGGCATTGAATTTGCAAAATATTGCTACGGCATGCAAAGATTGTGGCTCGGTCTAGATCCACATTTCTTGCAGCCAAGCTTTAGTTATCTTCTTCATCAGTCAATCATCTGCCACTTCTTCTGGGCGTGATTTGAGTTGTCCATTGTAGTTGATCTTTACTTTTCAAAACGATCTTCCTTTTTTTTTAGAGGTTAGAAAGAATAGAAAGAAATAGAGCAGAGAATTTTGATAAGCATTCTGGAGTTTTTCTAAAACATGTAATCATTTTCAGGAAGCAATGAATAAAAGATATGTTGTTCTGGTCTGCTAAAAGTATTTTTCTGGAAGCTTGATATCACTCATCCAAGGGGACCCACTTGGTGAGTGATCCTGTGTTTATGCTCATTGAAATTAGTTCTTCTTTAGTTGTAGTAGAAGTTTGTGCCTTGACTGTTCCTACAACCACTGGAAATAGATCCACTGACTGTTCCTGCAGCCAAGCCAGAACAGAGTGATTTTAATTATTTATATTAGATCATTCCAGCATTGTTTTTATAAGCTTTCCTGTAGCCTTCTATAATTTCTATTCTTGCCTTTCCTTTCCGCATAATGTTAGTTACTGCATCAATGCAAAATAACCATTGAAGGAGCTTAGTGCATATATAGTGTAGACCCATTTCAAGTTTTACGTCCCTGGGTTGATAACTAAATGAACACTAGCCATGAAAATAGTAACTTTACTAGATGAATGTCCAAACTTCGATTTGAGATTTCAATTAGAGTTATTATTATTATAGTTGGAGTAGACATTTTTGGCATCGTTGCCGGGGATGGTGTCAAACTAAGAACCTTTTATGGTTATTATTGTTTCCAGTTAATTGTTTTTGAGATTCTTTATTGTTTGAAAATTTAATGAATCTGCATGCATAGAAGAAGAAGAGACCCTAGAGGTAGATTTATTCCCACTCATCCTAATCATGCAAAAGATAATTTCCCAGATATAAATCCTTTTGCTGAACTTTACCAAACCCCACAGAATTTGAATCACCCTAAATCTGAATTTCTGGAAGGTAGTCTACAGTTCCTTTTTGATCTTCAAGAAGAATAATTTCCTATAGTAACAACCCCCACAAGTCTAATGCAGGGGAACCCTCCTCCTGGTGGGAATAATCCACCACCACCACCAGGTCCAACGTTTGAGTTTCCCATCTCTGATCAACATGATAACACTAATCTCAAGAACATTCCAGCATCTTCACTCCCTAAATTCTATGGATTGGTGACAAAGGATCTATACATATTTCTATTTGAGTTTGATGTTCTCTGTAGGAGTTTTGACTATACTACAGATGCCCATAGACTCAAAATTTTTCCTACCACTTTGAAGGAGTCATCCTTGAGATGGTTTATGAGCTTGGGTAGTAGCACAATAAATACATGGGATGAGATGAAACGGTTGTTTCTTGCAAAATACAAAGATTATTGTAGAGGTACTGATCATCATGGGGATGATATCTTTAGAATGACACAAACTGAAGATGAGAGTCTTGAAGATTACTTGGAAAGGTTCCTATTTAGTGTCAAAAAGTCCAAGCATAGCACTCTCAATGAAGATTCCCTCAAATTGATATTTTTGAGGGGAACCAGTGATGAATGCATTGATTCCTTGGATCTTATGGGAGGAGGTGACATTACACAATCCACTTGGGCTGAAATAGGACAAATTTGCAAGAAGTATTCTAGATCTACTTCTAAGAAGAATAGGAGATTTAAACCAGGGGCACCATTATCAGCATCTAGAACTGGAGTTTCTAGAATGGAACTTAGTCATCTGTTAAATGATTTCAAGGAGGACATTATAAACAATATGGCTACCCAGTTGGGTACACTGGCAGCTAAGAAGAAGCATGAGGAAGCTGATGCATTCCTTGTAGAATTTTGTCCTCATTGTAAACAACGAAAGAAAGATTGCAGATGTAAGATGGTTGCAAACGTGGAGGTACCTGACTTCAAGCCAATTCAAGGTAAGGACGAGCAAGTCTTCTATGTTGCTCAAAGAAGACCAAATTTTCAAAGACAAGGTATGCCACCCTATCCACTTTCTTTTTCTAGTTATAGTGGAAATTCTTATGCACCAAATAACCAATGGTAACCACAGTATTCTCAAAATCTTGGTAACTATCAAAATTGGTATGGTTCACAAGGCCAAGGGTAGCATTTTGCTAATCAAATGCCATAGTGGCAGCAACCACAGGGGAACTGGTACACACCCAAGGGCCAAGGAAACCAGTTTCAAGGGAATTGGTGAACTACTTCTCAATGGAGGGGAAGCCAACCATGGCCAGCTCAATCTTCTAGTTATCAGTCGCCTATTCAGCAGCTACAACCTCCTTCTTTAATGCCTCCTCTTGTAGCTACTGCTGCACCGCCTAAACCAACACAATTGTCTACTCAACCGTTGCCAAATCCAAATATCAAGTCTCAACAACAACAACAAGCTTATTCAGCTGATGTTAATCAATACCCAGCCTGTTCTTTATCACTAGATGACATTCACCTTCGATCTGGAACAACTTTACCTAATCCCTCTCATCTAGTTATCACTGAGGTATAGGAGGAGCAAGAAATCTCTAATCCAACATATACAATACCCCAGAATCAATTATTACCACCATTTCCCCATAGATTGCAAGAAAAAGAAGTCCCCCCTGAATAATAGCAAAGCTTTGATATTATTGATCAATGGAAGCACATTTGTGTTAAAATTCCATTATTTCAAGCAATAATGGATTTTCCCATATATGGTAAGGTATTGAGAGAAGCATGTCTAAAAAAACCTGGCAGGAAGAAAAAGGATCCACAAAAAGTGCATGTTATGGGTCAACCGGTTGATATTATGTTAGGTAAGATTGCCATCCCAAAGTATTCTGATCTAGGTAGTCCTATTGTGAGTATATTCATTAATGGCAATCAAATAAAAAATGTTTTGATTGATTTAGGGGCAGCCATTAATGTAATGACAAGGGAAATAATGAAACATCTAGAGATCAATAGTTTAAGGCCTAAACCCACAATTCTACAACTTGCTGATGGCTCTACAGTGAGACCTGATGGTATCATAGAGGATGTAGTGGTTATTCTAGATTCCTGGGAATATCATGCAAACTTTATGATTTTATCTCCCAAGGTAACATTAGGAGGATATCCGGTCATTTTGGGTAGACCTTGGCTTGCCACAACTGATGCATATATTGGGTTTAGATCAGGGGATATGGCTATTTCAGATGGGAGTTCTACAAAAACATTAGCCTTGTATTCTCCAGCACAACCCTAGCTTGAACAACAACAAGCCATTTGGCCTATCTTGGGAGAAGAATCTGAAGAAATTGACTCTATGAATCACCTTAAGATGATTAATTGAGGACCACTCATGCAATTATATGATGAGGAATCAATTCTTTATAAAATCTTGATAAATGAATTTATAAAAGAGCAAAAATTGTAAGAATTGGTTCTGAATATTGCAGGTTTGGACTTTCTTGCAGCCACTGATATATTGCAAACTCTGTTGCCGTAGGAATTATCTTCTTCTCATTTTTCTGATATAGACCAGATTGATCTTACTATTAAGATAGAGATGGAATGAAATAAATATTTGAATATCAATAGAGATCTATCAGATACTCAAAAAGAGGGCCTTGTGGACTTGTTGAAACTTCATAAAAATGCTTTTGCATGGGATTACAAGGATATGAATGGGATTGATCCAGTAGTTTGTACCCATCGTATTTATATAAAAGATGAGTGTTGCCCACTCAGACAACCTCAAAGAAGAATCAATCCTACTTTGAAGGAGATAGTTAAATAAGAATTATAGAAATTGTTAAAAGCTGGGTTTATCTATCCTATCTCTGACAATCAATGGGTATCACCTCTAGTGATAGTCCCTAAAAAATGAGGAAAATGGAGGGTATGTGTTGATTATAGAGCTCCGAACTTAGCAACCAGAAAAGATCATTTTCCATTGCCATTTGTGGATCAAGTATTAGATTCTCTAGCTGGTAAGAGATATTTTTCATTCCTTGATGGATTTAGTGGCTACAATCAGATCCAGATAGCCCCCGAGGATCAAGAGAAGACAACATTTACTTTCCCATGGGGCACGTATGCATATTTTGTTTTTCCTTTTGGGTTGTGTAATGCTCCAACCACTTTTCAAAGAGCAGTGATCAATATCTTTTTTGATATTTCTCAAGATATTATGGAAATTTACATGGATGACTTTACAACTTATGGTTCTGAATTTGATCAAGCATTGGGTAATATGAAGAATGTTTTGCAGCGATGTGAAGACTACAATTTGTCTTTAAACAGTGAGAAGTGTTTCATCATGATAGAAGAAGGAATAGTCCTTGGTCATCATATATCTATATAAGGCATCTAGGTTGATCCAACAAATATTGAGGTCATTCAGCATATTAATGACCCTATGAAGCAAAAAGATGTAAGAAGTTTTCTTGGTCATGCTGGATACTACAGATGGTTTATCAAAGATTTCAGTAAAATTGCAAGTCCCTTATATTCACTGCTTACTAAAGATGTAGAATTTAAATGGACCCTAGGCTTAAGCATGCTTTGACTCAAGCACCAATTCTTAAAGGGCCAAATTGGTCTCTACCATTCCAAATCCAGACAGATGCATCTGATTATGCAATAGGAGTAGTGCTAGGACAAAGAATTGACAAATTGGAAAATGCAATATATTATATTAGCAAGAATTTGCAAGGACCTAAATTGAATTACATAGTTACTGAAAAGGAAATGCTAGATGTCATATATGCACTTAACAAATTTAGACACTATATCACAAGATATCCCATATTTGTGCATACAAATCATACTGCAATTAGATATCTCATGAATAAGCCATCAATCACTGGTAGATTAGCTCGTTGGTTATTGTTGATGTGGGAATTTGATATCATAATTGTTGATAGACCAGGGAAGTCTAATGTGGTTGCAGATTATCTTTCATGTCTTCAATCGCAAGAAGATTCTACAATAATCGATGACACTTTTCCAGATAAACATTTGTTTCTCATTCAATCTTACACTCCTTGGTATGCTGATATTGCTAACTATTTAGCTGTAGCTAAGATGCCAATTTATTTCTCTCCTAAAGAAAGAAGGTTGCTAGTTGAAAAAAGTTTTAACTTCTCATGGATTTCTGATTGTCTATTTTATACTGGACCTGACCAAGTCATGCAAAGATATGTCAGAGAAGATGAAACATATGAAATCTTGCATGCATGTCATGATGAGCCATGTGGAGGTTATTTTGCTGCCAAAAGAACAACACTGAAAATACTCAATACAGGATACTATTGGCTCACATTACATAAGGATACAGGTCAGTACACATGGAAATGTGATAGATGTTAATGAACGGGAAGACCTACAAAATCTGATGAGATGCCACTATATCCTCAAATATCAGTTGCACCATTTGACAAGTGGGGATTAGATTTTGTTGGCCCAATTGATCCACCTTCTAATGGAAGATCTTATATCTTGGTATGTACAAACTATGTAACAAAATGGATAGAAGCTCATGCCATGACACATGCAAGAGATAATAAGGTAGCTGAGTTTCTTTATGAAGAGATATTTACAAGATATGGAGTACCAAGGGAAATTGTCTCAGACCAGGGACCTCAATTTACTTCAACATTGATAAAAGCTTTGGTCAATGAATACAATATAAGGCACAAAAAACCTACTCCATATCATCCATAGGTTAATGGACAAGTAGAAGTTACAAATAGAGAGCTTGAGGCTATTCTTACAAAAATAGTGTCTTTTCACAAGAAAGATTGGTCTCACCGGCTTTCAGAAGCAATTTGGGCATATAGAACAAGTTGGAAAACACGAATTGGTTTCACACCTTTTGAGATGGTTTATGGAAAAACAACAATGATGCCTATTGAATTTGAGCATAAAACCCTGAGGACAACTTTGCAATTAAATATGACATTGTCTGAAGCACAGAAAGAATGCATTCAACAATTAAATGCTCTAGATGAATGGAGAAAGATAGTTGTTCAACAGACAGAATTGACTCAAAATCAAAGAGAAAAATGGCATGATAAATTTATTAGGGAAAATAAATTCAAAGTTGGTGACTAGGCACTACTGTATGATTCTAGATATAAAGATGCTTTGGGAAAGCTTCAAACCAGGTGGTTAGGTCCATATGAGATAGAAGAAGTTTTCTAGAATGGAGTTGTTCGTTTGTCCATAATTGATACTGTTCGATTTAAACTCTTAGTAAATGGTCACCGACTATGTCTATATCATAAACTAGCTACTAAAGAAGAGTTCCTGCAATAGTTTACTCCACAAAGTGACATAAAGGTTCCTACAGCAACTGACAAGGTTCCTACAACAACTGACGAATAAACCTGTAGGAACTCATGAGCTTCCTATTGCAATTGAGCAAGGTAATAAAGGTAAAGTTCCTGCAGCCTCTGCAGTGAACATATTTGTCGCTTCATAAAAAAATATTTCCATATTATATGGGAATATTCTTCTTACTTGTCATTTTATTTCATTTCACCATCATTTTCATACAATTGCAGGTATGTGTATATTGTGTTTTATTTTAATTATGCATTTATTCGTTCATTATGATTATATCCTGTTTAAATCTGCTCCACTACCTGAAATCTTGTCAGCTTGTGTGGACACGTGCTAGGTTAAGTTGGGGGGGGTGCTTCATGGTTCGGTTTCCAAAGTGATTAATTATCAGTCCTTTTTGGTAACCCGAATTGATTTTTTCCCCATCATTACTTATTATGTTATTATTTCATGCAAGTGAATAATAAACTCTGCTGCTAGAATTGAGATATGTAAGGGAATTTCAATTTAGCAAGACTGTCTGATATTTTGGTTCAACTGCAGAGATAGAAAAATAGTAGAGTAAGAGATGGGTGGTGATCCAATTCATCATGAGCCGACGGTTCATGAAGTGTTGTTGCAGGATGCTCTTTGTGAGCATTATTTTAGACACCATAGCTGGTTGGATTACTTCTTGAAAATCAAGGATTATAACAAAGAAATTGCTACAAAATTTATGCATTCCTTTAATGAAGGAGAGGCTATAGTTAAAGGTTTGAGGGTTATTGCTATGGAGCAGTGAATAGCAGAAGTAATGGGGTTGCCACAGGAAGGAGAACTCTTTCCAGAACCAAAAGATGCAAGGAGTGTTAGGGCAGAGTTCACAATTCCCACGGATGAACCTTTAATGATGGACAAACAAGGAACTAGAAGGGTTTCTCTACCCGCACATTGGCCTCAAGTAGCTTTGTATGTTATGAAATACATTACATGTGAAGGGCGATATTCAAATCTGCATTCACCCCATTTTAAATTACTTAGTCATCTGCGGCATGGCCGGCGAGTGAATGTTACTAATTTCTTATACCACCTCATTTCTACAAGTGCTAAGGAGACGTGGAAAAATTGAAATTGCTCTGTTAGCCATCATGGATTGGTTAGGCTACTTGTATAGTGGTCCCTGAGAGATGTTTCACAAATGGAGTGGGGTGTATTTGAGGATATACAACAATTTAGGGTTGAAGATGTCCCTGTTGCAGATAACCCATCAGTTGAGGAAGAAAATGTTGCAGAACCCTCTTCCCCTGTAGTTGCTGCAGATGAGGATTTACTTGTTGTTGAAGGAGCCGTGGTTATTATGAAAGAAAAGACAACAGAATTAAGTGAAGAACAACCCTCTACTTCTCTTTGAAGAGATTCACTAGTTTTGTGAAGGAAAGGGAAAGAGATGGAAAGGGATGAAACAGATGAAGAACTTATGACCCAGCCGCAGGTAACTCATATTCCTCCTGTAGCCAAGAGGCATAGGACAAAAATAAAAACTCCTACAGCAACTGAAGCAACTCCTGTAGCCATTCCAAATTTTTATGTAAGAAGAACACGTAGCAAGACACAGAAGACTCATCCTGGGGGTAATCCGACAGAGGTTATTATAGTGGAAACTTCAGAAGAAGGAAGCCTTGCAGAGGATGAAATCCAAGAAAATGTTGTTGTGCATAAACTAGCAAATATTGCTTATGTGGCACAATAATTTGAAGAAATTGTTGAAGATATTCTATAGCAGCCTGATGAAAATATTGGAGAGATGGTAGCTAAGATTGAGGAGTTTATTGAGGAAATCCCGCGGTCTAAGGTAGTACCTATTAGACCTCCTTCATCCGTAAGTAGTTTATCTATTTCCTTAACATTTTATAGACAATGGAAAATAGAGAAGGCTAGGTTGTAGGGGATTATTGATAAACAACAAAAAGAAATTGAAAAGAGAGATAACAGAATTGAGGAATTAGAGGCTAAGGTAGAAATAATTTCTGGCATGGTTCCTGAGTTGATGCAGTGTAGGGCACCTCCAAGAGTTTATGCAGTACATTTGAAAGAGCGGTATCTAAACTTCAAACTAAACCGCATTGTTAGGGACCTTAACCCCTCTTTAGAAATACCTAAAGAATTCTTTTATGCTTACCAAACCTCTCCACCTGCTGTGAAGAATTTGCTATGTGAATTATACTTACATAACTATGTTGTATCCTCAGACAGGGAGTGGAACCCTTTACTGTATATTAGGGATATCCATATCAAAGCTTTAATGTCATGGATCCAAAATGAGATTATCCTGGGGGCACAAGCCAAGGAGTATGAAAAATTAGAGCTTGACTGTCCATTACCATTAAGAAGGGAGTTAGAAGCACCAAGAGTTCTTTATTATGATTGGTAGAAGTTACTAGTAAGAGATGATGTTAGAAAATTAGTGCTTCTAATGAGAGAAGAATTCTATCAAGCATATAAGCATTTGATTCAGACTTATAGGACAACTGCAATAGAAGGGTTAACTCAACGCTGGAATAACCTACCGGAATAGTTAAAACAGGGAGAACCTTATTCACTACAAAATTTTCATGTAGCCATGCAAAGAGCCCCCAGATACATACATTTAGGCAGGGAGAAAGCCAACAACCGGCTACCATTGATCTTTCAACCCCCAATCCTTATGTGGCCGCTTTTGGCATGTCAGCCTACAGAGTAGAACTATGATGCAGTCACAGAAGAAACAACTAGATGGTCTAGGCTGGAAAGAATGAAATGATTTTATTGGAACTTGGCTTCAGGGGGGACAGGTCAGGGCACCGTAGGTGATTTAAGAGTTACAGCAAGAGTCATAAATTTTCCTTTTTCTATAGGATCAACAAACTCTTAAAGTTGGGGGGCATGATAAGTTGAGACTTTGTCATGTTTTTATCATCAAAACTCTTAGGTTTTTGACATCTTCTGGTTTGCATGGTAGTAGTGAAGTATTGTAAATTGACTATATGTATTCCATGTGTTAAACCTGAACTTGTGAAATCATGTTTGAACTTTGCCGGTCTAATAGTGTAGCCATGCCATTTATTCCTACAGCCAAATGATTTGTTCTCGTTCCTATGCCGATTATTTAGGGTAATATCACATGTGAATTAATGAATGTATTAATTAAATAAAATATGTATGCATGTCCTTGTATGTTGTTTTTGTTGTAGCCTAGATAATAAATGATGCCGCAGTGGATATTCTCCTTTCTCGCCTGAAGAAGGAAGAATCACGTAAGAAATAACTGGAGATCAAGCTGAAGAGGAGCCGAGCGAGCGCAAGGTACGACATGAGCGGAGTAGCCAAGTAGCACTACAGAAGTTTAACTCTAGTGGGCATTGAATTCGCAAAATATCGCTATGGCATGCAAATACTGTGGTTCATTCTAGATCCACGTTTCCTGCAACCAAGCTCTAGTTATCTTCTTCATTAGTCAATCATCTGCCTCTTCTTCTGGGTGTGATTTGAGTTGTCCATTGTAGTTGATCTTTGCTTTTTAATAAGCTCTTCCTTTTTTCTTAGAGGTTAGACAGAATAGAAAGGAATAGAGCAGAGCATTTTGATAAGCATTCTGGAGTTTTTCTAAAACATGTAATCATTTTCAGGAAGCAATGAATAAAAGATATGTTGTTCTGATTTGCTAAAAGTATTTTTTTTGGAAGCTTGATATCACTCATCCAAGGGGGCCCACTTGGTGAGTGATCCTATGTTTATGCTCATTGAAATTAGTTCTTCTTTAGTTGTAGTATAAGTTCATGCCTTGACTGTTCCTACAGCCACTGGAAATAGATCCACTAACTGTTCCTGCAGTCAAGCCAGAACATAGTGATTTCTGTTATTTATATTAGATCATTCCAGCATTGTTTTTATAATCTTTCCTATAGCCTTCTATAATTTTCATTCTTTCCTTTCCTTTCCACATAATGTTAGTTATTGCAGCAATGCAAAATAGCCATTGAAGGAGCTTAGTGCATATATAGTGTAGACCCATTTCAAGTTTTACGTCCCTAGGTTAATAACTAAATGAACACTAGCCATGAAAATAGTAACTTTACCAGATAAACTTCGGGTTGAGATTTAAATTAGAGTTATTATTATTATAGTTGGAGTAGACATGCGCTATGTGACGGATCCATGTCGCCCTGTGACAAAGAAAAAATATAAAAAACGTTAGCAAAATTAAACCAATAGACTTAGCAAAAAATCTTCATAATAAAATGGTATATTGGATTCATTAATTGGAGGTTGCTTAATTTAAATGGTATATAGTACATACCACCCCCATGATATTAACTTTGTTTGTATCTATACGATTGAAACTGTAATCGATTAGAATCTCTTTGCCTACACTTATTGATTTTATCGCACATACAAATACATGATTTCCCTCGCGCACCTCACATATGCAATTGGGTTGTTTATTAGTTGACCCAGGTCACATACTATTTGGGTATGTGCACTGAGTTGTGGTACCTAAAGGGGGTCTTAAGATGCCACTTTTTTTCTAAAATCAGCAAAGTCTGAACTTCAATGACAAATTGAAACCAATTACACTCTAAATTTGAAGATGCAACAAGAACAAGAGTCAGAGTGCTTCGAGTCTACTTTCTAAACTACTAATTTGTTTTGAAAATGGCGGAGGTTAAGGGATTCAAAAAGGGGGGCCACAAAAAGTGGTCCTATTTTTATGCATAAAGCATAACATAGTGTCTATTGTGGCCCCCCTAAAATGTTAACTTTTTTTTTGAATTTTTAAAATCACTTCGGTGAGAAATTAGCTAACACCTTGTAGTTGATGCCAAATTTTCCATCTAATTTTTTAACAAGTTATGATTTTTTACTAATTTTAGAACTGGACACATCCTGAAAAACAGAAATTTGAGCGTGCTCCCCCTAAAATCATTGAAAACTATTAAAAAATCAATTTTTTTTTTAATTGTGTAGAATGGAGTCTAGTTTCTAAAAATGTAAGTTTTTTCAAAATCTGATGAACGTGTAAAAATCTATACCGAAAATAGTTCATGTTGGTTTTTGACAAAAAATGGACACATTGACAAAAGAAATTATAGATGAAAGACTTAACGAAATCAAAATTTGAAATAAATTACATTGTTGGATAGCTAAGAGGGATCTCAACTTTACCACGGTATTTTTTTTTAACTTCATTGAAACACTTGCAAACCTGACAAAGAGCACGACCAAAAATATGTCAAAATTTTCAATGTTCTGATAAAAACACATCTCTAGCCTGAAATGGTCATTCAAACCTTCGAGTTTGATGCCCAAGGAAAATCCAACCCATAGGTTTGGTGTTTCCCAAAGCGGGCCATTTGGTGCATGCCAAATGTGATGAATGGATTTTCCCATTTAGCGCACACCAAATATGGTCCATATCCCATATTTGGCGCGCGCCAAATAGGGAGAGCGCAAAATGTGTACATAGAAACCCCATCTCACCTCTCCCTTATTTATCTCCCTTCCCTCATAGTTCCATCTCTCTCTATGAACTAGATCTCATAGTCTCTCTCTCCCCTTACCTCTTCTTGGGCTCTTCATTCTTATAGATACATACTCTTCTTTTTCCCTCCCCTCTCTAGCTCTCACAATTCCCTTATTCTCCTATCCCTCGAGTTATCTCCCTCTCCATCCTTACACCCATCTAATTCCCTCTCTCGCCTCTTTCCCTCATTTTCTTCCTCACTGCCTCCTCTCTCTAGGTCCTAAGGGGTCATAGGATACCATATGACTCCTTAGGACACAATATGACCCCTAACGACACCTAAGGGGTCATATGGTGTCCTAAGGGGTCATAGGACACCATATGACCTCTTAGGTTACCATAGGACCCATAAAGACACCATATGTTGTCCTAAGTGGTCATAGGACACCATATGACCCCTTAGGACACCATACAACCCATAACGACACCATATGGTGTCTTAATGGGTCATAGGACACCATATGACCCCTTAGGTGTCGTTAGGGGTCATATTGTGTCCTAAGGGGTTATATGATGTCCTATGACCCCTTAGTACACTATATGGTATCAGTACAGTTTGTATATTGTCCTATGACCCCTTACGACACCATATGACCCCCTAGTAAACCATATGGGGTCAGTATAGTCTTATGGTGTGCGATGATCCCTTAGGACACCATATGACCATTTAGGACAACATATGACCCATAATGACAACATAAGGTGTCCTAAGGGGTCATATGGTGTTGTAAGGGGTCATAACACACCATATGACCCGTTAAGACACAATATGATCCCTAACGACACCTAAGGGGTCATATGGTGTCTTATGACCCCATAAGACATCATATGACCCCTTACGACACCATACAACCCATAACAACACCATATTGTGTCCTAAGGGATCATATGGTGTCCTGATGGGTCATAAGACACCATATGACCCCTAACAACACCATACAACCCATAACGACACAATATTGTGTCCTAAGGGGTCATAGGACACTAGATGACCTCTTAGGACACCAATTGACCCCTTAGAACACCATATAGTGTCGTTATGGGTCACATGGTGTCCTAAGGGGTCATATGGTACCCTAACGGGTCATATAGTGTCCTATGACCCCTTAGGATACCATATAACCCCTTACGTGTCATTAGGGTTCACATTGTGTTCTAAGGGGTCGTATGGTGTCCTATGACCCCTTAGGACACTATATGACCCCTTAGGACACAATATGGTGTCATTATGGGTCGTATGGTGTCCTAAGCAGTCATTAGGTGTCTTATGATCCCATAGGACACCATATGACCCCTTAGGACACCATATGAACCATAATGACAACATAAGGTGTCCTAAGGGGTCATATTGTGTCTTAAAGGGTCATAACATACCATATGACCCATTAAGACACAATATGATCCCTAACGACACCTAAGGGGTAATATGGTGTCTTAAGGGTTCATAAGACGCCATATGACCCCTTAGGAAACCATACAACCCATAGCAAAACCATATGGTGTTCTAAGGGGTCATAGGACACAATATGACCCTTGAAGACACTATGGCCCTTAACAACCCCATATTGTGTCCTAAGGTGTCATATGGTGTCCTAAGGGGTCATAGGACACCAGATGACCCCTTAGGACACCATGTGACCCCTTACAACACCATATAGTGTTGTTACGGGTCATATGGTGTCTTAAGGGGTTATATGGTGTCCTAACAGGTCATATAGTGTCCTATGACCCCTTAGGACACCATATAACCCCTTACATGTCGTTAGGGTTCACATTGTGTCCTAAGGGATCATATAGTGTCCTATGACCCCTTAGGACACTATATGACCCCTTAGGAGACCATATGGTGTCATGATGGGTCGTATGGTGTCCTAGGGGACCATATGGTGTCTTAAGGGGTCATATGGTCATATGGTGTCTTAAGGGGTCTTAAGGAGAGACAATATAATCCCTAACAACATCTAAGAGGTCATATGGTGTCTTATGACCCCATAGGACACCATATGACCCCTTAGGACACCATACGACCCATAATGACACCATATTGTGTGCTAAGGGGTCATATGGTGTCCTAAGGGATCAAAGGACACCATATGACCCCTTACAACACCATACAACCCATAACGACACCATATTGTGTCTTAAGGGGTCGTAGGATACAATATGACCCCTTAAAATATCGTGCAACCCCTTAGAACACCATATAGTGTCGTTATGGGTCATATGGTGTCCTAAGGGGTTATATGGTGTCCTCACGAGTCATATAGTGTCATATTTCCCCTTAGGACACCATATAACCCCTTATGTGTCGTTACGGTTCATATTGTGCCCTAAGGGGTCATATGGTGTCTTATGACCCCTTAGCACACTATATGACCCCTTAGGACATCATATGGTGTCATTATAGGTCGTATGGTGTCCTAAGCACTCATTAGGTGTCTTATGATCTGATAGGACACCATATGACACCTTAGGACACCATATGACCCATAATGACAACATAAGGTGTCCTAAGGGGTCATATTGTATCTTAAGGGGTCATAATACACCATATAACCTGTTAAGACACAATATGATCCCTAACTACACCTAACGGGTCATATGGTGTCCTATGACCCCATAAGACACCATATGACCCCTTAGGACACCATACGACCCATAACAACACCATATTGTGTACTAAGGGGTCATATGGTGTCCTAAGGGGTCATAGGACACAATATGACCCCTGAAGGCACTATGACCTTTAACAACCCCATATTGTGTCCTAAGGGGTCATATGGTGTCCTAAGGGGTCACAGGATGCCAGATGACCCATTAGGACACCATATGACCCCTTAGAACACCATATAGTGTCGTTATGGGTCATATGGTGTCCTAATGGGTCATATGGTGTCCTAATGGGTCACATAGTGTCCTATGACCCCTTAGGACACCATATAATCCCTTACATGTTGTTAGGGTTCACATTGTGTCCTAAGGGATCATATGGTGTCCTATGACCCCTTAGGAAACTATATCACACCTAAGGACACCATATGGTGTCATTATGGGTCCTATAGTGTCCTAAGGGGTCATATTGTGTCTTAAAGGGTCATAACACACCATATGAGCCGTTAAGACACAATATGATCCCTAACAACACCTAAGGGGTGATATGGTGTCATGTGACCCCATAGGACACCATATGACCCCTTCGGACACCATACAACCCATAACAACACCATATTGTGTCCTAAGGGGTCGTATGGTGTCCTAAGGGGTCATAGGACACCATATGACCCCTTACAACACCATACAACCCATAATGAAACCATATTGTGTCCTAAGGGGTCATATGGTGTCCTAAGGGGACATAGGACACAATATGACCCCTTAGGACACCATGTGACCCCTTAGAACACTATATAGTGTTGTTATGGGTCATATGGTGTCTTAAGGGGTCATATGGTGTCCTAACGGGTCATATAGTGTACTATGACCCCTTAGGATACCATATGACCCCTTATGTGTCGTTACGGTTCACATTATGTCCTAAGGGGTCATATGGTGTCCTATGACCCTTTAGGACACTATATGACCCCTTAGGACACCATATGGTGTCATTATGGGTCGTATGGTGTCCTAAGGGGTCATATGGTGTCTTAAGGGGTCATAACACACCATATGACCCGTTAAGACACAATATGATCCCTAATGACACCTAAGGGGTCATATGGTGTCCTATGACCCCATAGGACACCATATGACCCCTTACGACACCATACAACCCATAGCAACACCATATTGTGTCCTAAGGGGTCATAGGACACCATATGACCCCTTACAACACCATACAATCCATAACAACACCATATTGTGTCCTAAGGGGTCATAGGACACAATATGACCCCTTATGACACCATGTTACCCCTTAGAACACCATATAGTGTCGTTATGGGTCATATGGTGTCCTAAGGGGTCATATGGTGTCCTAATGGGTCATATAGTGTCATATGACCCCTTGGGATACCATATAACCCCTTACATATCGTTACGATTCACATTGTGTCCTAAGGGGTCATATGGTATCCTATGACCCCTTAGGACACTATATGACCCCTTAGGACACCATGAGGTGTCATTATGGGTCGTATGGTGTCCTAAGTGGTCATTAGGTGTCTTATGATTCCTTAGGACACCATATGACTCTTTAGGACACCATATGGTGTCATTATGGGTCATATGGTGTCCTAAGCAATCATTAGGTGTCTTATGATCCCTTAGGACACCATATGACCCTTTAGGACACCATATGGTGTCATTATGGGTCGTATGGTGTCCTAAGCAGTCATTAGGTGTCTTATGATCCCTTAGGACACCATATGACCCTTTAGGACACCATATGGTGTCATTATGGGTCGTATGGTGTCCTAAGTGGTCATTAGGTGTCTTATGATCCCTTAGGATGCCATATGACCCGTTAGGACACCATATGACCCATAATCACAACATAAGGTGTCCTAAGGGGTCATATTGTGTCTTAAGGGGTCATAACACACCATATGAGCCATTAAGACACAATATGATCCCTAATGACACCTAAGGGGTCATATGGTGTCCTATGACCCCATAGGACACCATATGACCCCTTAAGACACCATACAACCCATAACGACACCATATTGTGTTATAAGGAGTCATATGGTGTCCTAAGGGGTCATAAGATACTTGATGACCCCTTAGGACACCATATAGTGTCATTATTGGTCATATGATGTCTTAAGGGGTTATATGGTGTCCTAACGGGTCATATAGTGTCCTATGACCCTTTAGGACACCATATAACCCCTTAGGTGTCGTTAGGGTTCACATTGTGTCCTAAGGGGTCATATGGTGTCCTATGACCCCTTAGGACACCATATGGTGTCCTATGACCCCTTAGGACACCATATGGTGTCATTATGGGTCATATGGTGTCCTAAGTAGTCATTAGGTGTCTTATGATCCCTTAGGACATGATATGACCCCTTAGGACACCATATGCTTGATAATCACAACATAAGGTGTCCTAAGGGGTCATATTGTGTCTTAAGGGGTCATAACACACCATATGGCCTGTTAAGACACAATATGATCCCTAACAACACCTAAGGGGTCATATGGTGTCCTATGACCCCATAGGACACCATATGACCTCTTAGGACACCATACAACCCATAACGACACCATATTGTGTTATAAGGGGTCATATGGTGTCCTAAGGGGTCATAAGATACTAGATGACCCCTTAGGACACCATGTGACCCCTTAGGACACCATATAGTGTCGTTATGGGTCATATGATGTCTTAAGGGGTCATATGGTGTCCTAATGGGTCATATAGTGTCCTATGACCCTTTAGGACACCATATAACCCCTTAGGTGTCGTTAGGGTTCACATTGTGTCCTAAGGGGTCATATGGTGTCTTATGACCCCTTAGGATGCCATATGGTGTCATTATGGGTCGTATGGTGTCCTAAGCGCTCATTAGGTGTCTTATGATCCCTTAGGACATGATATGACCCCTTAGGACACCATATGCCCCATAATCACAACATAAGGTGTCCTAAGGGGTCATATTGTGTCTTAAGGGGTCATAACACACCATATGACCTATTTATGGTGAAAATGGATAACAATAATAACAATATTGAAAGGCTAAATGAATTCAACCACAAAACCCTAGCCTAACAACAACAAAGATCCACCATAACATATGAAGATTACCTAAGACAATGCAAATCAAATGAAATCACAAAGATTATACCATCACATGTCCAATAGGGTTTTGATCTCCATTCTTCCTATCTCCATTGATCTTGCTTGATATATTTGCTCTCAGATTTTATATGCACAAGAGCTCAACAAAGAACAAAATGTGGTTGCAAGTAGGATCGTAGTGTAGTCAATTGCATAAAAGATGATTAGCATGAATGATTAGGATGATTGATTAGGAATGAATGATTAGGGTTTGATAATGAAGAAGGCATCTCCTTAAATAGAAGACACAATATGAAATGGAGGGATAAGATTGAGAGGTGTAAAAAGGAGGTCGGCTAGGATTAGAGGGTAGGTAAAGGAAATAATAAAATAATAAAAGGGGTAGGTAGTGTATGAATTAAGAGATGAATGACATGTGTCATAGGTGGAAAAGGTTAATGAATTAATTAAATAAATAAAGATTTATTTAATTAATAGAAGAAGTAGGATAATTAAATAAATAAAATATTTATTTAATTTAGGAAAAGGATAATTTAAATAAATAAATGTATTTATTTAAATGAGAAATAAGGCTAGAAGAGGATAAACGAATTAATTAAATAAATAAAGATTTATTTAATTAATAGAAGAATTAGGCTTAGATAATTAAATAAATAAAATATTTATTTAATTAGACATGACAATTTTGGGTGTCTACATTTTGCCCCTCTTTGAGACAATGCGGCTTGTCGCGTTGTTTCAAAGAAGATAAGATGAACTGATAGAGAGTTGCCCCAGAATGGGAATAATATGCCCCCTCGAGAGATTGGATGAAAATGTCTGAAAAGATTGCAGACAATCTCTCGATAAGAAAGAAAGGCTAGAATGGACTGACTGGATAAGGTGACAAAGTCAGGGGATAAAGAAGACTGACTCGGGAAACGAAAGCGAGGGCTAGGGGTAGTCTATAAGATAGACCACGAGGGAAAATACATCCTAATTGTCATCTACACATCCACGAGAGCAGAGTGCAGAGCGAAAATAGAGCAGTAGCAGTCAGCAGCGATGGCTTTCATTCACAGATTCGACCGTGTTCGCCGATTTCAGAGGCCAGCAGAGGCAGGAGAGCCGGTAAGTACCACCAAACCTCCTCATACTTTGATGCATTTATTGTTGTCATTAATGCATGCTAGGTAATATAATAAATGTGTGTTTATGTCATGTAAGCACGTTTGCATTTGAAAAGTATGAATTTGCATCTTCTAGGTCAAATCGGCAGTTTTGTGATGAACATACGCTGTCGATTGGATAAGCTACTGAGAGGATACACTCAAGCAGGTCCTCTAGGAAGACTAGGATAGATCAAGGCACTTTGTGATGAACAGTGAGTACCAAGATAGAGTACTTTGTGATGAACAGGGAGTACTAAAATATGAGCAGCACTTTGTGATGAACAGGGAGTGCAAATGTGAGTAACACTTTGTGATGAACAGGGAGTGTCACACACATAGTACTTTGTGATGAACAGGGAGTACCACTAGGATAATCAGCAACACTTTGTGATGAACAGTGAGTGTCACTAGGGTAGATAGCCATATGCATTTAGATAGCGAGTAGCATTTTGTGATAAATAGTGAATGCCACTATAACTGACATGATTGAGTTGCTTGACTGCAGGAGTATTTGCCGATGCTAGAGTCACGGGAGAGATTCCCGTCGACGCAGAGGTTGCGACCTGAGTTGTCATTTGAGGACAGAGCTGCCATCGAGGAGATGGGATTGAGACATGTACTGTATATGCCTGAGTTTCGGGCAAACATGGGTTTGCTGACTGCGCTGGCTGAGAGATGGCACTCCAAGACATGTACATTTCATTTGCCGATGGGTGAGATGACAGTCACCCTGGAGGATGTATATAGGATTCTGCGGATACCGATCGATGGGGAGTTAGTACCCTACGATTGAGACGGAGACAGGGATGCCCTTAGACGAGTGTTCTAGGATCCAAGATTGGAGATGAGGGCAGGACACGTGGCATGGGATACCATGACATGGATAGGATTAGCACTACCAATAGTGTTGGCAGGAGTGATCAGTGAGTTCCTCTGTATCAGTTTTGTACCATTTTATATAATGATGTAGACACCTGCGGGTGATTGTAGCCATATGATTTTGACATCATTGTATCATGACACTTTATATATATATGAGACGATTCATCTTTGCGGAAGCTATATGGATGTGTACCTATGTGATGAGATGTTCTTATGTGATGCTTATGATATGGATGCAAATATGTATATGATGCAATGCAATATTTTTTTTTTGTTCTTTTATGTTTTATATGTGTATGCATGATGCAAATGTGAATGTAAGTAATGCAGATGAATATGATAATGCAAATGTAAATTGTGCTAACAGGTGTTGTGTGCAGGATGTGATGCAGTTGTGATATCTATATGTATGCATGAAATGCTTATATGTGGTAATGTAGGTGCAGCTACATGAAATGCAAATATTTTTGGTGTGTCATTATACTCAGTCATGTGATAGCAGGCTATGCGGACTCGAGAAGGATGATGGAAGTCAATCAAGAAAGGGGGGATGAAAGACAGAAGATATGAAAGTGAAAGAGCTTCTTGTGCGTTATCATCATTGAGCTTTATTATGGCAAGTAGGTTATGACAATCGAGGCATATGTTTGACCCAGAAAGTCATTGTACCCGTTTGCATGGAGATAAGACAGTCACAAACAAGGAATGCCCCAGTTCATACTAGACTCACAGTGTCCTCATATCCTTGGACAAGTCATAGCATTACTAAGAGACAATCCACAGACAGCAAATGCAAATAGGTGACGATACCCCATCCTCGCCTTTCTAGTCAAAGACATCCTGGAGATAGAATCTCTAGTCAAAGACATCCTGGAAAAGCTAAAAGACATGTCACCAAAAGATAAAATCAAAAGAAAACCAAGACTCGACACCAACATCCAATGTAGTCCTCAAGTTTAGTGTCTCTTGTCACTTGTATAAGTCTTATTTGATTATGGTCACAATGTTTACTTTCACAAAAAGGATAGATAGCACTGAACCATATGTTGTCTGAGTCTGTTGAAAGATTTGATTTGTTGAAGCCCATTGTTGCTGCTGTGTCTCATCTAAAACTGACTGAATCCATGAAACTGATACTTTATTGCGGAGAAGATGAAACTTTATTGCGGATCTGTGATGCAAATGTTGCTTTATTGCGGATTGTGCGCAGATAGACTGAAGGAAGCTGGAAGAAACTGTACTCCTTGAAACATGTGATGTTCTCAGTTCCACACCCATTACTAGACGTAGGATTTGCCTTAGCCACAGATAGGGTCTGATTTGTTATGGATGGAAAGGGATGAAAAGGAATGGTTTTATTATGAATGGCTAACCAATCTTAGGGAGATCAATAACAAGCCATGATGGGAATGGGTAAGTTTATTATGAACGAATAGGTTGTGAGTCTGTGCAAAGTGAAATGATGAAAGAGAATCCTGAAGGAGGGAGGAGCAACGCCTCTATGCATGGCGCTGGTGACCCAGTTTTCACCATGGTACTTGCCTAGGGCGCCACCAAAGTGGTTTTCACCGTTGGACGAAATTATTTCTCTTTACTTTTTTCAATTTTTCAATGTTTTTTGTGTCACAAGGCGCCTGTTTGCCAGGTTTTCACCAAGTAACGATTTTTTTTGTTTTATAATTTTTTTTGTATTTTTGAATTTTTTGATTTTTTTTGTATTTTTTGAATTTTTTTTTTTTTTTTTTTGTATTTTTGAAATTTTTGATTTGTTTGTATTTTTTGAATTAGGATATTCCAAAGAGCTATGTGTAGAACCTGCGAAGGTGCATGCTATTGATAGGATCCTCCAAAGCTTCACCTTCTGTACTTGAGAGCTGATATGGCCCATATCCATATGCTGCTGTAATGATGTAAGGACCAAGCCTGTTTGGTTCGAACTTGCCCTTCTTCTCTCTGTCTTGTTGATTTTTAGGATTTTCTCTGAGAACTAAGTCACCTACCTCAAATGTGCGAGGCTTCACCTTATGATTGTAACTGCATTGTTTCTTAACTGAATGATGTGTAGCTTGAGTGACTGTCTTCCTTGATAAAGGAACTGAGATAGAATTACTAGTGTGTGGACTACACAGGCCCATATGCGTGTCACTTGAAGAAGTTTGGGCATCACTGATAGCAAAGTCCTTCAAGGAAGCTTCATTAAAGGTCCATGATGTATCACCAAAAGGGGATGGATGTGTGGAACAAGTGGATGAGTTATGAAGGCTTATGACTGTGAAAAGAAGTGAAAGTAGGATAGCATGATGGAGACTTCGGATCAACAAGTATGCTTTTTGACTTAAAATTTTAGAGCTTTTGCCCCCAATTATTTTGATATTAGGGGAGATCAACTCTTGCTCTTTTTGCTTCATAGGATTTTTATCCTTGACTTTGATTTTTGCAGAGTCCAATAGCTTTTGATTTTTATTTGGACTAAAGGACTTTTCTTTAGTTTTGACTTTTAGATTTTTCTTTTCAACGCTTGATTTTTGATCCCCAATGAGTGAGGGCTTTTGTGATTCTTGTTGATCCAAGTCTGGAAGTGGAGTGGAAATGGAAGGAGTGGATGAAATGGTAAGGCTATGTGAGTTCTCCAGAGGGTTGGCAATAGACTCAATAGATTCTTTGTTGGAACCACTCTTAGGACTATTGATATCAAGAGTTGCTTGCACCGCTAGAGGAGATTTGCATTCAGACTTAGTAGCCACAACACTAGGTGGTTCACACCCAATTCCTTGGCATTGCAACTTGTTTGTAGACTTTTCCTGTTGACTGAATACCTTAGGAGATAATGGGAGTTGGTCAACATGAAATATATACTCACCACATCCTAGGTCTTTAATCTTGAACTTTTCTTTTAGCTCTGCTTGTTTGGATGTAGAAGCTTTTAAGGATTCAGGATCCACATATGCCGATGAAGGAACAGCTTCGCGATTGACTGGGATTGTTATTTCTGATTTAGGTTGCAGATTGTTGCAATATATGAATGGATTTGGATCCGCTTTGATGGTCACTTCAACTCCATTATGTGGAAACTTGATACATCGATGATATGTAGATGGGACTGCCCTCATTTCATGAATCCAAGGATGTCCTAGCAATATGTTGTATGTGAGATCTAGGTCAAGGACCTGAAAAACCACATCCTTTATAACTGGCCCAACTCTGAGAGGTAGGGTGACTGTACCCTTGGATGAACGCTCTTCGTCATCATATGCCTTAATGGTGATTTGATTTGTAGAATTCACAGCTTTATCAGAATATCCCAATTGTTTAATAGTGCTCAATGTACAAATGTTTAGACCAGCTCCTCCATCTATCAGGACTCGTTTGATTCTATGTTTGTGTATGAAGGCTTCAATGTGTAATGGTGCATTATGTGGCTGACTTACGGAGGTGTCATCGACTTCTGTGAATGTAAGGGAGTGTGGAATGGAAAGGTATCCCACCATGGCTTGAAATTGGTCCACGTTTAGATCAGTAGGAACAACAGTATCTCTCAAGATTTTATCAAGAATGGCTTTATATGTGGGAGATATGCGTAATAGTTCAAGGATTGAAATGAGCGTGGGTGTCTTCCCTTACTGTTCTACAAGGTCATACTCAGGTTTGGTTGATGAAGAGGCAGTGTTTTTAGCTGGAGCAGCTTGCAAAGTAATTTTACCTCGACAGGTTATAACGTGACATTCAGAGGTAGGTTCAGAAGAAGATCCAACACCTTTTAGGACAATCTTGGGTCTCAAAGTAGAATTCTCAGACGCTTTGTCCTTGATGATAATAGTAGAGACATAATTGTCCATCGAGATGTGATTGATAGTTGAATCATAGTTATAAGATGCTCTTGTATAGTTGGTTTGATCCTCTGTGGCTTTAGCTTTTCCCTTGTCATGTTTTGGGAATGGTTCCTTAAACATCTCATGTTCTTGATTGGAGGAATGTCCCTCAATCTCAATGTCACCTCTATCAATGAGATCTTGTATGATGTTCTTCAGTCGATGACAATTTCCTATCTTATGATCCTTGCTCTTATGAAATTCACAATACTCATCATCATTCCACCAATTTGGTTTAACCTTTGGTTCATATGGAGGAAAATCTGGAACTGTGATCACTTTGTTTGCCACAAGCTTTTTGAAGACTGATTTAAGTGGTTCTCCCAATGGAGTTTACTTCCTTCGTGATCTAGAAGTTGTTTGAGTATTCACTTGATTGTTTGTAGAACTTGATCCTGAAAAGATGAATTTGGGTCGCACCGTGTTGGCATCAACAACACCATCATTGACTGTGTTCTTGTTTTTATTCCAAAATCTTGGCTTGTCTTTTCCTTTAAAGTCATCTTTGTTTTCCTTAAATATCTTAATGACTCCTTGTTCAATTAGGACCTTTTCTGTTGCTAAGCCTTTTTCAATAACATCCTTGAAGGTGGACAAACAAGCTTTCCTTAAGTCATAGCCAATGTCTTTGTTAACATTTTGTGTGAACATCTCTACCATTTGTTTTTGTGGAATTTCACAAGAGCATCTGCTGGCTAGATTTCTCCATCTTTGTAAAAATGATGCAAAAGATTCTCCTTCTTTTTGCTTAGTGTTGCACAAAGTAGTGACTGATATGTCTGTCTCTATGTTGTAGGAGAAATGTTGAATAAATGCCTCTGCTAAGTCACCCCATGACTTAATACCAGGTGGGAGTTGGGAGAACCATTCCATAGCTTGATCGCCTAAGCTTTGTGGGAATAATCTCATCAAGTATGTCTCTTCTGCTGCTACCTCAATACAAGCTGTGAAAAATTGTCTTATGCGTGCCTTGGGGTCTCCTTTTCCTCTATACTTGTCAAATTTTGGCGTCACAAAGTGTGCAGGAAATGGAAGCATTGGAATGCTCTTATCAAATGGATAAGGACATATGTCTCTCATAGTGTATGTTGGTTTTGGTGTACTCATGTCCTCCATTTTCTTTTGTAAATCTCTGATTTGTTGCTCCAAATTATTCTTAGGTGGAGATCGATTTCTTGTAGCATACCCCATGTTTGAGACACCAATTTGAGGAGGAGCTTGTTGCATGTATGGATGATATTGATCATAGACATGTTCATATGGAGGAGGTCTATATTGATGCGGCATATAGGGAGCACTTGGTATAGCTTCATGTTGAGGAACCCCATATCTATTTTGTGCGTGTATACCATATTCTATAGGCATGTCATGTTCTATTGTGTTGCCCCCAAATTTGACATGAGGTTTCCTTGTGTCCAAATTTTGAGCATGCCTTTGAATGTCCACTTGTTTTGATTGATCCATAGCTTGAGCATGTGATTGAGCATATCTATCTGCATAAGACTTCCATAATGGTCTTCGAAGGTAAGTATCATATGTTTGACCGTGTGTATGTGGGATTTCTGGTTTTTGAAGCAAAGCTGATGGTGATTCAGGTACCATATGCGGTCCTCTATTTCCTCCACTATTGGGTCTCCTTTGATCCATATTGGAGTGAGGTTGTTGCAAAGGTCTATGTTCCATAAGTTGAGACATGTCAAAGTCATGAGGTATTTTAGCTCCACTTTGTGCCATCATGTGTAAGAAGTATTGTCTATCTCTCCTCATTATCGCTTCAACCAATCTATTGAAATGAGGATTCATTATGGATTCTTCTACATCTGCTGATTGTATTGAAAAGTTGTCCACATTGTCATTGTGTGTAGCCTTGTTGTTTGTAGTGTCTGTGTTTTCCACATTTGGAATGTGTCTATAAACATCCATGTCAGGCAATGTAGTGTGCTCAGGATTGAAAAATAAATCATTGTCATACTCATAAGAGCTCATGTTTGCGGATTCTTGAGCCTCTTTAGCTTTTCTCCTAGATTTTTCAAGACGGGTTTCAACCATGAACTAGGTATTTGACCAAGATGTGAGAGACTAGATGAAAAATGGAAAGAGTATGGAAGACCAAGAGTTGTATGGAGTGTAAATGAATCTGAGGTGTACTTGCAATGTCCAAAGTGTAAGACCAAGTATGTATGTAGTAGAGTAGGTGTGACTTCCAAAGAGAGGATAGTTTCTCTTGATGAGGTAAGTTGACCTTGACTCTAAGTAAGACCAAATGAGACCCAAAGGTAAGAAACCTTGATGAGGGACCACTTAGCAAAGTGTAGTTGTATGTAGTGTGTTGACAAAGTATGATGAGGACAAGCAAGTGACCTTTTGACTCAAGTTTAGACAATTGTGAATGTAATGAGAGATGTAAAGCAATGATGAGCTGTGTGAGACCCAAAGACAGGTTGAATGCTAGATGAAACCTGAAGAAACAACCTAGGAAGCTCAAGTATTCCGAAACTGATTTCTTTTGTTTGCTGGACTGTAAAATTTTTCCAATTTGTGAAGTTGTTGGTTGTGACCAAATCTGAATGTTTGACTATTTTTCGTGACAAGAGGACACAATGTTGTTGAGGACTCAATGTTTGCAAGTGTTTAGACTTCAAAATGACTCCAAGAAAGTGTGTTGTTTGATGTAAAATTGTTTTGCATACACTTGAAAACACAAAAGACACAATGTTTTGTTGTTTGGTCTTGAATGTTTTGAAAGTTTAAAATAAGTCAAGCACAATTCTTATGGCTGGCCAAGACAATAGTTGTTGATCCCACATGGGGTTTTACCCCCGAGGCTACGCTATTCAGAGCGGATACTTAGATGCTTGACCTCACTTCTCGGGTCAGCCAAGCATCAGTCCCCATGAAAACTCCCCATGGCAAACTTTGTATCTCTACTAAGAACCGTATGTGTGTGGGCCGCTACCAGAGGTCCGACCTCCTGCCCCAACAACTAGAAGGATTTGGGCTTCTAAAAAAAAAAGGTGCTAATAAGGGCATCCGCTCGTGTGGCCATACATGTGGCACTTTCAGCTCTGTAAATACAGAAGGCTCCCAGCCGGTAGGGGTTACGCCCTACAAATGATCAAATAAATTTGATCAAACAGGTTTATGGGGAGACATAGTGTCGGTATGAACTAATCAGTACACGTTATCCATAGTTTTCACCATGAATACATTTGATTATAGTGGTTCGGAAGAGGTGGGTTTTCCTCGCTACCACTTGGGTCGTTCTCTTCTCACTAGTAGTCCTAATGACTACACGGGAAGACAGGCCCTCTAAAGATTGAACAAAAAGAGCCTATTGCTCAAGACACAAAAGACAATGATTCAATTTTAGTGCACCAATTGAAGTGTTTGCTAGTCTATGAAAATAAGGTACACAATAAAAATCCAAAAACCCTTGCCAAGAACTTGCAACAAAGATTTATTAGTAGTTTGGATTGTTTGAAATAATCACCCCTTCCTGCAAGCACACAAGTTAGGTAAATTTTAAATCCAAAAGACTTTGTGAAATAGGGGCCTTCAATAATGCGTTTTGTTGACCAATTCAAAGATCTGATTCATCATAAAAAAGGATCACTTGTAAAATTTCAAGAGATTTCCAGAAATGTAAGAAAATCCAAAAAATTTGCTAATTTGCTCCAAAAATTAATTTTTTTATGAAAAATCATAAAAAATTCATATAAAATGCAAAATCGATCCAAAAAATCTGAAATTTTTATTGGAGAGTCTTGATGGTCTTCTAAACTTGCACAAAAAAATTTCTGCAACAACTCCAAGCAGTTTGTGAGATATGAGTAAAATAATGCAAAACCCTAATTTTCAAAGATCTGATTTTTGAGGAATGATTTTGCATCAAATTTAAAATTAAAAAAAACAGATCCTATGTATAATTTTGAGAGATTTCCAAAAATGTAAGAAAATACGAACAATTCGCTAATTTTCTCTTAAAATTAATTTTTTATGAAAAATCATAAAAAATTCATACAAAATGAAAAATAGATCCAAAAAATCTGAAATTTTTATTGAATCTTTTTTATACATTTATTGACCTGCACAAAAAATTTTATGGCAAAATTCGAAACGGTTTGTGAGATCTGATCAAAATAAGGAAAAACCCTAATTTTTAAAGATCCGATTTTTAGGGAAATATTTTGCATCAAAATTAAAATCACAAAGAACAGATCCTATGTATAATTATGAGGGATTTCCAAAAATATAAGAAAATCCAAAAAATTCTCTCATTTGCTCTCAAAATTAATTTTTTATGAAAAATCATAAAAAATTCATAGAAAATGAAAATGTGCTCCAAAAATTCTGAATTTTGGCTTGAGAGCTCCTGATACTTTCTTCAACTTGCAAAAATAATTTGGTGCAAAATTTCCTAGCCGTTTTTGAGATATGATCGAATCTCTCCAAGATCTTGATTTTGTGTCCAAAACCCTAGCTGCACAAGGTTATTCTCCAAATTGTTTTACAAAATAGCAATATAGGGTTAGAAAAATCTGCAAAAAAAACATAGATCTAAGAAAAATCCATGTCCCACGGGGCGTGCCAAAATGTGTATGGTGAAAATGGATAACAATAATAACAATATTGAAAGGCTAAATGAATTCAACCACAAAACCCTAGCCTAACAACAACAAAGATCCACCATAACATATGAAGATTACCTAAGACAATGCAAATCAAATGAAATCACAAAGATTATACCATCACATGTCCAATAGGGTTTTGATCTCCATTCTTCCTATCTCCATTGATCTTGCTTGATATATTTGCTCTCAGATTTTATATGCACAAGAGCTCAACAAAGAACGGAATGTGGTTGCAAGTAGGATCGTAGTGTAGTCAATTGCATAAAAGATGATTAGCATGAATGATTAGGATGATTGATTAGGAATGAATGATTAGGGTTTGATAATGAAGAAGACATCTCCTTAAATAGAAGACACAATATGAAATGGAGGGATAAGATTGAGAGGTGTAAAAAGGAGGTCGGCTAGGATTAGAGGGTAGGTAAAGGAAATAATAAAATAATGAAAGGGGTAGGTAGTGTATGAATTAAGAGATGAATGACATGTGTCATAGGTGGAAAAGGTTAATGAATTAATTAAATAAATAAAGATTTATTTAATTAATAGAAGAAGTAGGATAATTAAATAAATAAAATATTTATTTAATTTAGGAAAAGGATAATTTAAATAAATAAATGTATTTATTTAAATGAGAAATAAGGCTAGAAGAGGATAAATGAATTAATTAAATAAATAAAGATTTATTTAATTAATAGAAGAATTAGGCTTAGATAATTAAATAAATAAAATATTTATTTAATTAGACATGACAATTTTGGGTGTCTACATAACTTATTAAGACACAATATGGTCCCTAACGACACCTAAGGGGTCATATGGTGTCCTATGACCCCATAGGACACCATATGACCCCTTAGGACACCATATGACCCCTTAGAACACCATAAGACCCATAACGACACCATATTGTGTTATAAGGGGTCATATGGTGTCCTAAGGGGTCATATGATGTCCTATGACCCCATAGGACACCATATGACCCCTTAGGACACCATACGACCCATAACGACACCATATTGTGTTATAAGGGGTCATATGGTGTCTTAAGGGGTCATAGGACACAAGATGGCCCGTTAGGATACCATGTGACCCCTTGAAACACCATATAGTGTTGTTATGGGTCATATGGTGTCCTAAGGGGTCATATGGTGTCCTAAGGGGTCATATAGTGTCCTATGATCCCTTAGGACACCATATAACCCCTTACATGTTGTTAGGGTTCACATTGTGTCCTAAGGCATCATATGGTGTCCTATGACCCCTTATGACACTATATGACCCCTTAGGACACCATATGGTGTCATTATGGGTCGTATGGTGTCCTAAGCAGTCATTAGGTGTCTTAAGGGGTCATAACACACCATATGATCCGTTAAGATACAATATGATCCCTAATGACACCAAGGGTGTCATATGGTGTCCTATGACCCCATAGGACACCATATGACCCCTTAGGACACCATACGACCCATAACGACCTCATATGGACCTCATATGGTTTAGCATACTAGGCTATAGGGTCTATGGTTATTGTATAGGGTCAAGGATTTAGTATATTTGGTCATACGATCTAGTGTATTTGTTATAGGTTTGAAATTGTTTAATTTTTATGGTTGTGGCTATCAAACTATAGGGTATAGAGTATAGATTATAGGGTATAGAGTAGAAATTTATCAAAGGTTAAAAAATTTCAATGGAAGTCATTTGGCTAGCGCCAAATATATTTGGTGCTAGCCAAATGAGCTGCACTAAAAAATGGTTATATGGGACCCTTGACCCATGATCCAAGCCCACATTCTCTCATTTTGTCTTCTTTTTGCGCATGATCAGACAAAAAAATGCTTTTTTCATGGTGTTGACATTTTATGCAACGTTATTTTATACATTCCATCAGCTCTCCACCACATTTTTTTTCATTTGGCAACGTTAAAGAGGAAGAACATAGGTTTTTTTTTTTATCAAATTTGAATAATTGAGGTAATATTTTATTGTTTTTAGAATTCAAATACTTATTAAGTGTTATTTTGTTTAAATGTTAGAATAAAAGTGTGAGTCAAAATTGATTATAATCCTATTAGATTTACATTAGATTTAACAATGCATTTGAAGGAAGTTGCATAAGAAAATTATTTGTTTAGTGGTTTAAAACAAAATTTGCAATTTCATACATCCTTTTTAAGATCTTATGAAATAATTTAAAAAAGGAATACATGAAATAATTTCAATTTCATATATCCATTTTAACATATACATAATTAGGACAGTCATAGATGCATTAGGATTGTCCTAACATAATTAGGACAGTCATAGATCCATTAGGAGTGCCCATTACACCTCTTGAAATCTCTTTATGAATTCACTTTATTCTCTTTTATATGCATGTACATGTAGAAATCATCATGATGCCTAGGAAACAACCAAAAAATGTAACACCGGAAGAGCGCGAAGCTAAGAATGCAAAAAAAGAGAAGGAATGAAGCAACTTCGTAAATTGAATACCATAGAAGAAGAGGTGCCAATTGAAGAGGAACATGAAATATCCATCCAATCTAAGAGAGAGATAAAATTGGCCACACAAAGGCAACAGATGCAAAACCTTTGTGCAATGAGACAATTGAATCCCAAGGTTGAGAGCATGTCTACCACAATTCAAGTTGAAGGCACCCCATCTCTTACATCTCAAGTCGAAGACACAACATCTCTTATTATCACACCGTTGGTGTCTACAACATCTCATATTGAATGCACTCCCTCTATGACATTTGACGTTGCAAGTACTTCATGGCTGACATCAAGAATTGGAGCTACACCATCTTGTACACCTCAATTTCAAGGTATGTCATTATTTTCATCTCCGGTTGAATATATGCCACCTATCCCTAATGTTGTTGACATTCCTAATCTTGAGGTAACTCAAAGTTTGAGAACACCTCCTAGAGTTTTTCATAGAAAGCCTAAGTATTTGATTGATATTGATGCTAATGTTTTGAAACCAATGGTTGACAAGATTCTGAAGTGTACTTGTCAAAGACTTGCTAACTGGATATGGAAATATTTTTTGAGCCTTTAAATGAGACAGGAAGATGTCAACTATTTGTTGAATTGATGAGAAATCTGAAATTTAGGCCCATAATGAAGATTCTTGGGCTAAGAACATCGATTGAATCAAGCAAAAAATCTATTGTGAAGAATTTAATGAATGCATATGATACTGTTGGTTCTAACTCATGCACAAAAGATAGTAATGTCACAGGACATGTCATTACATCAACAATTGTAAGCACTCAAACTAAGAAAGCTTGCCTCCTTAGAAAGACAATTAAACAATTGAAGATAAGTAGACAAACTCTAATGAGAGCTATGGGAAGGTGACAAAGAGCAAAGGATCCATATAACAATGAGTTATGGGCATTTTCTGGTAGATTACCATGGAAAGATAAAGCAATTGTTGAAGCCTTGAGATCCCTAATTGAAGATTTTTGGAAGAATAACAAAAGGGTCTCTCCAAATCAAAAAGATGTTGTAAGAAGGAGGATTGGTAGTAAAATCCATGATCCACATCCGAAACATTTTTTGGATATGACTCAAACACAATTTTTTTCCAAGTTTCAATGTATGTATCCTCAAATTAAAATTAGTCAAAGATTCTTTGAAATGGAAAAGCCTTTTTATGTCAAAATAAATCACACACCCACAACTTGTTGTTGTAGAGTACATATTGAATTTTCTAACCATTATGATTTTTATCAACACATATGTATAGATTTGCATGCTAACAATGTTTTGTAGGAACACAACATAAATGGTCCACCAACATCTTCAAGGGAATTCATATCTAGCATCTTATGTGAAAGAGTAGATGGTCAAGTATATTACAATAAGTGTTTCTTGGATGACACATGTGTCGATTATGGTGGATTGCGACATTTACAAATTTGTCAACATATGTATATTGGACAAGAAATTGGTAATGAATTAGTAGAATTTGGAAAATATAGGACAGTGGACTACATGCTAAAAGATGGAAAAGAAGCAAAAAGGTGTGAATTGGTTAGTGAGAAGATTCTAGTGTATCAGTTTATGGGAATCTTTCATGAGAATATAGTGTATGAGTATGCAAGGCATAACCATCAAGCTCGTTGGTTGGAATCACAATTTAAGTTATGCAAGGACACATTTCCACTTCATACAATTGTTTCAATTGTTGACTTTGCAGAGAACGACACACTACAATCGCAAAACAAGGTGCAATCACAATGTTACAACTCCACACAAGTTGCTATATTTGTGCATATAGCATTCAATCATGCACATGATAGTATGGAAGAGGATAGGAAGATATTGAGGGAGTATCATTTTTACATTAGTGATGATTACTCACACTCTATAGAGTTTGTGCAAGGTTGTTTTCATATATTCTACGGTGATTTGGCTAGCTGAGGCATATCATTCTGTCAACATATCATGTGGTCAGATAACTGTGCATCACAATTTAAGAACTCTTGGATGTTTTATTGGTTGAGTAGGATGCATAAGTTGACTGCTATTCAACATATGTAGAATTTCTTTGAGGCTGGGCATGGAAAAGGGGAGCATGATGGTGCACGAGCATGTATTAAAAGAGCTTTAGCACGAGAAGAGTTAAAGTACAAAGGGAATGCAAACTTGAAAGATGCAAAATCAATTATTCAATGGTGCAATGGTACAATTGGTCTAGGTAATCAAGATAAGTCTTCAGTTCGCAGATTTTTTTGGTTGGTAGATGATACTAACATTCCAAAATTAGAAGATTGTTGTACATTGATAGGATTGAGTGAGCTACACTCTTCCAAAAGCTCTAATGCAGGTTCATGGACTATCCATACGCGATAGATGGCATGTTATTGTTATTCATGTAGATATGGTGCCTATAATGAATGGGAGTCAAAGGAGTGGGTGGACGAATGGTGTATGAGGCCTCTAATCTCACTTGAGACATATCAACCTCTGAGTGCACTACAACTAACACCGATGGAAGCATCAGTTGACTTTGACCATGTGTCAAATTTAGTCCAACCCGGTAAATTATCCACATGCAATTTTTTGTACTTTAATATTTTACCTTAGTTGTTTTCTAAATTCTTCTCACTATATCATTGCAGGGCATGTTTATGCAGTTATTGCAGCTGAAGACAATGAAGAAGGAACAAATTATTATCTGTGTCATTGTGTGGACACAAAAAAGAAATTGGATGGCCCTGTGGTAGATGGAGAAAATATTGAGTACCCCATGGGATTAGTAGTTGTTACTAGTACATGGCTTAGAAGGTACCCAGTGAAGAAGTCTAGCTTGTGGTTGTTCAAGGACTTTGAGACACATAGAAAGATTCTTTATTATTCTAACCTTGTTGTAGCTTCAAATGTTCATTTGATAAGATATGGGTGAACACCACTAAACAAGAACCTATGGAAGGTTTGTGAGTCTGACCATGATGCCATACTAGACACGATAAAGAGTAGAGAAGATCTAGATGGTTCATTGGATTAAATGTAAATGTAAAAAAATGTAATATCAATCTTATTTGGATATATGTACATGACTTGTATTTTTGACTACTCGAGGCATTGAAATATAAAAATTGTGCTGTTGTCTTGTTTTATGTGATTTAATGTATATAATGTCATTTTGGACCATTAGAGATCACATGGGATCATTTCGTGAAGTTTTAGGCTAATATGGTAAAAGATGTAAAAATTGCTCATTTGTTGTCAATCACTCAAAGTGTGAAAAATTGTCAAAATTCGGTATCATTTTTCTCAATGTCAGTGACATGTAAGAATTATTCATCTAATCCTGCGGGATCGTGTTATGGCACTCTAAAAAATCCTCTCCCGGTTTAGGTAGACTAGGATCCAATTGCTTGTGGCAACACTTTCTCGATTGCGACAAAAAGCATCAGATGGGTTCAATGAAAATTTGCCATTTATCATAAGAACAAGCCATCTGATCCTACGGGGTCATGTTATGGCACTCTAAAAAAGCCTCTCTTGGTTTTGATAGACTTGGATCCAGTTGCTTGTGGTGATGCTTTCTTGGTTGCGACAAAAAGCATCAGATGAGTTCAATGAAAAGTTGCACAATGCCCGATCTTTCAATCCGCTCGTCACAACACTAAACCATCAGCTTGTACATGTCAGGGTGGCCGGATTTATGCTAGGAATGCCTTCTTTTTTCTCTCCAATGTGCCTGATTGTTGCGGGCCACACCTTGGCAGCGAAATCGCCTAAGTGCTCAAGTTGCTCAAAGTTATCAATATTTGGCATCGCGTTTCTCAGTGCCCATTAATTAAAAGAATGAGCTATCTGATCCTATAGGGTCATGTTATGGAACTCTAAACAATCCTCTCTTGGTTTCGGTAGACTCGAATCCAGTTGCTCATGGCGACGCTTTCTCGGTTGTGACAAAAAGCGTCAGATGAGTTCAATGAAAAGTTGCACAATGCCCCATCTTTCAATCTGATCGTCATGACACCAAACCGTTAGCTCATACACATCAGGGTGGTCGGGTTTATACTAGGAATGCCTTCTTTTTTCTCTCTAACTTGCCCGATCGTTGCAGGCCACACCCTAGCAACGAAATTGCCTAAGTTCTTAAGTTGCTCAAAGTTGTCAATATTTGGCATCACGTTTCTTAGCGCCCGTTAATCATAAGAATGAGTCATCTGATCCTACGGGGTTGTATTATGGCACTCTAAAATAGCCTCTCCCAGTCTTAGTAGAATCGGATCCAGTTGCTCGTGGTGATGCTTTCTTGGTTGCGACAAAAAGTGTGAGATGTGTTCAATGAAAAGTTGCACAATGCCCCATCTTTCAATCCGCTCGTCGCGGTACTGAACTGTCAACTTGTACATGTCAAAGTGGCCGGGTTTATTCTAAGAATGCCTTCTTTTTTCTTTCCAACTCGCTCAATCGTTGTAGACCACACCCTGGCAGCGAAATCGCCTATGTGCTCAAGTTGCTCAAAGTTGTCAATATTTGACATCACGTTTCTCAGTGTCCATTAATCATAAGAACAAGCCATCTGATCCTATGGGGTCATGTTATGGCACTCTAAAAAATGCTCTCTCAATTTTGGTAGACTCGGATCCAGTTGCTCGTGGTGACACTTTCTTGGTTGTGACAAAAAGCATGAGATGAGTTTAATGAAAAGTTGTACAATGCCCCATCTTTCAATCCACTTGTCATGGCACTAAACCATCATCTCGTATGCATTAGGGTGGCCAGGTTTATTCTAGGAATGCCTTCTATTTTCTCTCCAACTCGCCCGATCATTGCAGGTCACACCCTGGCAGCGAAATCGCCTAAGTGCTCAAGTTGCTCAAAGTTGTCAATATTCGGCATCATGTTTCTTAGCACTTGTTAATCATAAGAATGGGTCATCTGATCCTAAGGGGTTGTCTTATGGCACTCTAAAAAATCATCTCTCAGTTTTGGTAGACTCGAATCTAATTGCTCATGGTGATTCTTTCTCGGTTGCGACAAAAAGCGTGAGATGAGTTCAATGAAAAGTTGCACTATGCCTCATCTTTCAATCCGCTCATCGGGACACCAAACCGTCAGCTTGTACGTGTTGGGGTGGATGATTTTATGCTAGGAATTCCTTCTTTTTTCTCTCCAACTCACCCAATTGTTGTGGGCCAAACCCTAGCAGCGAAATAACTTAAGTGCTCAAGTTGCTCAAAGTTGTCAATATTTGGCATCGCGTTTCTTGGTGCTTGTTAATCATAAGAACGGGCATCTGATCCTACGGGGTCATGTTATGGCACTCTAAAAAGGCCTCTCTTTGTTTTGGTAGACTCGGATCCAGTTGCTCATGGTGACACTTTCTCAGTTGTGACAAAAAATGTTAGATGAGTTCAATGAAAAGTTGCACAATGCCCCATCTTTCAATCCGATCGTCGCGACACCGAACCGTCAGCTCGTACATGTTGGGGTGGCCGGGTTTACGCTAGGAATGCTTTCTTTTTGCTCTCCAACTTGCCCAATCATTGTAGGCCACACCCTTGCAGTGAAATCACTAAGTGCTCAAGTTTCTCAAAGTTGTCAATATTCGGCATCGTGTTTCTCGATGCCCATTAATCATAAGAATGAGTTGTCTAATCCTACAGAGTCATGTTATGGTACTCTAAAGGCATCTCTCTTGGTTTCAATAGAATTGGATCCAGTTGCTGATGGCAATGCTTTCTCAGTTGCGACAAAAAATGTTAGATGAGCTCAATGAAAAGTTGCACAATGCCCCATCTTTCAATCCGCTCATCGCAACACCAAACTATCAGCTCGTATGCATTGGGGTGACCAGATTTACGCTAGGAATGCCTTCTTTTTGCTCTCTAACTTGCCCGATCGTTGCAGGCCACACCCTAGCAACGAAATCGCTTAAGTGCATGCATTAGATGAATAGAAGTTTATGGCCTATGCAATTTTTTTAGAATGGATATTGGTACAATGGTGTCATACATTGTCTAATTTTGGTTCTTTCCATGTTTCCTTTATATAGTCTTATTTCGACTATAACTATTGAATTTGTGTTGATCTCCATAAGCTTGTGTCTTGGATTACAAACACATATTTAGGTTCAAAGCTTATGTAACAATAAACTTTGTGCAATTATTCATTTAATCATTTGTACTGCAATTATGGATAACCATGATAAATTATTTGCATTAACCAAAAAGCTACAAATCCATGCAACATTATATACCGTTAAAACTATCAAATATATCCAATACAGACAAATAGGCTTGCCAAAATCCATATGGACATAGAATTTCACGTATTCATAAAGCAAAACATATGTTCAAAATTTCTATAAAGGCATACAACATGATATCCAATAAAGTCAAATAGGGGCTTGCCAAAAGCCATATGGACATAGAATGTCACACATTCATAATACAAAACATATGTTCGAAATTGCCATATAGGCATACAACATGGTATCCAATAAAGTCAAATAGGAGCTTGCCAAAAGCCATATGGACATAGAATGTCACATATTCGTAATACAAAACATATGTTCAAAATTGCCATATAGGCATACAACATAGAACCCTATTCTATTAATTTTCCTCTAGGGGAAGGAAATAGATCATGAGATATCTTTGCCTATCGAGGGGATGGAGATGTATATGATGTAGGTGTCTTTCGATTATGTCCACTCGACCTCCTCTCCAAACTTTTTTGTAACTCCACCTGATACAATGAAAAGAATTATGTTAGCATATACAAAAATTGAATTTTAGAATGACATATAATAGAATAGTCACTTACCGCATATAAATAATCATGATGCTCATCCACAACAGGTGCACGTTCATGATCTGGAGTGATAATCCCCTCATGTAAGCATCACAATATAAATTAAACTAAATACAAGTGTCATTAAAATTTTCAATAACATATTATTAAGATAACAAATGTAATGCTAAATTTACTAAATTTACAAATATGTCTCATACTTCTGTTAAAGTAGTTGAACTTGCTACTGCTACAACAACACTGCGCTCCATTGACGCGCGGACAATAGGAGGAGTCTCTGATGTCAACATCTGAAAATTAAACAAAGTATATTGATTAATCGCCAAAACTATCTATATTATTTAATAACAACATTAAAGATGAATTGTTTACCTGGGTGAAAGATTGTCGATGAAATACACTGTGAGGTGTTGATGTTGAAGCTCTAGCATCAAACTATTTGACATCCAAAATGAGTAATTATAAAATCATTCGATAAGGTTCAACTATATACATACAATAATAATATTTCTTCACTCGTTGTATACCTGTGGAGTCGACGAAGTTGTTAAAAAGGGTGCTGCAGGAATGTTGCTAGTATTGTGAACACTTTGACCCTGATTTTTTATCATAATAGTTTACTAATTTAGATATATTCTCAAATTTACATATAAGATTTAATAAAAAGATTGAAATGTGTTAGGATTCCCACAGATACTGAGAGGGGGGGGGGGGGGGTGAATCAGTATCTAACCGGTTGGAGCAATTTCTTAATTTAAAACATGCAGAACATATTAATACTGTATACCGGTAAACATAAAGTAATGCAATAAATAGAGATAATAGCAACCACATGAAAAGCACACCATAACACAATATTTTAATGAGGAAACCCGGTGTGGGAAAAACATCAGTGGGATTTGTGACCCACAATATTCACTTACTGGCCAATAAGAGAATATTACTATTACAATAGGGGCCTGCACATGCAGGAAGGGCAAGTGCCTAGAGCTCACTGCTCAAATACAAAATAGGAAGTCTCACTGACTTACAAGATGGATTATATAAATCTAGTGTCTTGTACTGCTTCAAAATAGAATCTATAATGCCAGATCTAGTACCAGTTTCTGCTCTGCTTCTTACATAAACCTTTAACATATAATTCACAAAATAGGTCTGTCTTATTTCCTTCCTTCATTCTTACATAAAATGTTCTACAATGATCTGTTATATATATGAGTCATTTTGCAATGTTGCAAGCCGACTTACAATTATTTTACAATAATAAACAAAATATATTACAACAAAAATCCAGTCGGCCTCTCTGTCGGTATGCTTCCTTTCACTGCCGGTGCCAGTGGTCTGAGTGCCAGTGTAGAGTCTGATCTTTCTAGTGCCGGTGGAATGCCTTGCCGGTGTCATGATATTGTAAGGTTTCTATCAATGACAAAACCTTTAATCACCTACAATGTCTCATTGGAGTGTGCATTTGCCAACAATCTCCCCCTTTGGCATTGATGGCAACACTCATGAGAAAATTTAAAAAGTGTAGTCCAAAAATATGTTACCAAAAATGTGTGAACCAAAAGTGTGTGAACAAAAAATGTGTGAACCAAAAATGTGTGAACTCCCCCTGAGTAGATGAGTGTTTAGCTAATTATTTTCTCATACCACTACTCCCCCTTTGGCATCAATGACAAAGGTTGTCCAAGTGTCAATAGAGTATGGTTTCCTGTCTCAACCTTGTAACCGGGTGGTTACAATTTGAAAAAGATCCTCCAAAACCAAATTAAGGCTTTCAAGAAACTTTTTACTGTCTTTTATTGCTTCCTTTGTTCTTTGAACTGTACCGGTGAGGTGTTGCATTTGCTCTGTCGATGTTTTCTATCCTTGAACTAATGCATCAGATATTTCTTTCCTTAAACCTGTGAGGTAGTCCAACTTTGGACTTAATCTCCATTTCAGATCCTTAGCCTTACTTTTTTATTTTCTCCTTTTCTCTTTCTAGCTTTAGTAACTCTTCCTAAAAAACTGTTATCTTTTGCTAAAAAATTGATAATGAACTAATAAAATTGTCAGTTAGCTTATTAATTTCCTCCTATATCTTGCTCATTTTCTTGTCTATGTCAACTGCCAGGAAGTTTGTCTTACAAGTGTCTCTATACAAAGTTTTGAACTCCTTAAGTGTGCTGCACAGTTCTGGTAGAAGTGTGTCAAACTGCCTTGTATACTTCTTTATTTGTTCCTCAAAGAATTTCTGTTTTTCTTTTTCTAACCTCTCTTTGAATGCTTCTTCCTTTATTTGCTCAACTGTCACTGTGTTGTCAGTAATATATTTAGACAAAGTGTCGAGTTGACTCAAAGAATCCTTATTATCTACATTGCATTTTGGAGCTATCATCTTCAAAATTGGAATTGTGTCATCTATAGCTTTATATGCCTGTGAAATACAATCTGTTATTTTCTTTATAGAATCTAAAAGAACTTTAGTTACATTTGTCGATTTAATTCCTGCAGTTGAAGGGTTAGCACTCTGAATTCCGCCGGTGGGAGCAATATCCTTGCTTGTAGTGACCTTTGGTAGGTCAGTCTATGTTTCAATTTCCTTAAGCAAAGGTTTTTGTTGTTCTCCTATTGTCAGTGGCACTATTTCCACATGATCCTATTGCTGAGAGGGAGCCTGTTGCTCTATGTTACCATCTGCCGGTTTTCCTTGTGTGTTATCTATTTCATTATTTACCGGTGGCTCACTAGCCACGTCTATCTTACCGATTGTGTCCTTGTCTATCATAATGTTGACTTTCTGAGTATCAACATCAACTGTGTATAGTACCTTAGAATTAGGATTTGTATCCTCTTGTGATACATCCATACTCTCATCAGCCGGTTGATCTTCAGTTGTTGTTACCAGTGGAGTAACTAGAGGTGGTGGGGATAAATTATCTCTTATTTGATGCTTGGAGGTCCACCAACCTTTCCTTTTCCTTTATCCTTGTCTTTCTCATATACCTTAATTGGTTTAGGGTTTCTATACTCTTCCTGTCTTTCTTTCTCAACAAGGAATATATCCCATGCATTTTCAGTTTCCTCTACAACCTCATTTACTCTTCCAACCATTAGTACAATATGCCGGTGTACAGTAGAGAATACTGATCGGTTAGCCTCTGCAATTAGATCATCTATTTCTTTTAAAGAGTTAACTAGGTAGACAACAAGTAATTTTTCAACTTTTATTTTCTTGTCAAGCTCTACAACAACTTGTCTTCTTGCTTCTAGTCTCTTGAATAGTTCATCTGGTAGTTCATCTACGACTTGCATCAAGAAATTTTTGTAGATATCCAAGTGTAAAATAACACTATTTTCAACCTTTTCTTTATCATCAACTAATAGTGATTCATATAGTTTGTTGATGTTTTTAAGTTTTCCTTCTTCTATGATTTCATCCAACAGTCTGTCAATCAGAGTAATATTTTGTTGAGTCCTTTTCTTTGGTGCCAACTTCTTCTTCTTAGGAGTAGACTTCTTGACCGGGGGCTCACTGCCTGTTGTTTTTTCCTGGTTCTTCTAGGTGAAGGAGTGGATACCGGTGAAGGTTCCCTTTTCCTTACAACTCTTTTAAATGTTGCAGGCATATCACTCTCTGAAGAAGTAGCTACCGGTGAAAGGTGAGTTTCAGGCTGCAGTGCTTCTAACTCATCTTCAGTGATGTCAGTTTTCTTGAGTACATCTTCCTTTATAGCCTTTGCCTGCTAGGATCCCCTTTTTATTGTTGCCTCAACCTTCTTTACATTTTTCTTTGATTGGATATGTTTTTCAATGGTTTCAGCACTACCGAATACCTCTTCCTTAGGTTCCTTGGGTGCTTCCAGAAGGGCTTTTGCATATGTTTCAATGATGTGGTCATCGGTCTCATAACCCATTTCAGTAACCCAAATTATTCTTGGGATAATTGCTTCCATCCAGATCTCATCCTTCTTGATGACAAAACATATCTCATCCTTGTATTTATTTACAATTTCCTGTGACAGTCTGACTCTAGCATTCATCCGGGCCTTCAATGCTAGAAAATACTCATTGATATTCTTCTCTTTGTTTTCACCCATATTGTTCAATAATTCAAATAATTGTTTCCCTACCAGTATGTCAAATCCAAGGTTCTTGTTGCCTATACCGAGCACCTATTTTGTTATATGTAGCATTAAACATACAAGTAAATTGCCAAACTTAAATGTCCCCTTCTTATCCTTCTTGATCTTTCCTAGATTGTCAATAAGTTCATCCTTTAACCATTCACATACATCGATTTTCACATTATCTTTAACCATATCATGAGCACTTTTTACACATAAGCTAGAAACTGAGTTAAGTCTATTTGCATGAGTTGTTTTGTAACCTAGAATCATGCTAATGAATCTCACATTTATGTCAGTTACATCATTCACCCTTAAAGACCTTTTGTCAGATGTTGCACCTGTTAGGTTCATTACTAGGTCATTTGAGACCTTCTTTGTCTTGTCTAGTCTATTACTGGTGGAAGGTAACCCTGTTACAGCTTTGACAGCTTCCTTGGTAATTTTATGAACCGAATCTAGCCAAAACAATGCACCATGTACCCTGCTCAATACTATCCTAATAACTTCCTTATGGAAATTTGGAATGCTGAGGATTTCAGTGAATCCTAAGGTTTCAATAATTTTGTGTTCAGGTTTCACATTACCAAAATCATCACATATAATAGTGTTGTACATATTATTGATTTCCTCATCACCTAATTCTTCTATATGGCAATGGATGTACATTCTAGGGTCTTCTGCAAAAAAAAACTCCTTTGGGGATTTGGGAAAATGCAAGAACATTATCATTCTTTTTAGTTATCTTAGGAACTAGCTAAAATACGGGCCTAGGGCATTTGATTACCTCAACTATGGTAGGGTTTGCTATGAATTTAGGTACAGAAGAGGATGCCATGATTATAAATACCTTTTTCTGCCTTTGGAAAGATTGATTGCTGAAATGCTTTGCCTCTTTGCTCAAAATGCCTTAACTCTAGAAATTTCGCACTCTTTGAATGTTTGAATGCTCGGTGAAGTAAAATGGAGCCAAAATCACTAATTTATTAATTTTCCAACTACCACATTTAATGCATGTCGGTTAAGTAGCCACTTAACTTTATTTGTTAGTATAGAAGTGATTTCTACTTCTCACCATCAACCGAGGGAATAATAACATATTTCAAATTTGATTGCTAAACCCTCAAAAGAATTTTCTTCAATTAGATGAAGAGACTCCTGCTGATGGAGTGCTACTCTGTTCTGTCGGTGGAGTGTTGCTTGGTTCTACCGATGGAGGAGTATTCCCAACACCATTTACGTCTGACTTTCAAATCCATTGTTTTGAGAATTCTTGCTTAACTTCTTCAACATTTTCTTTTCCTGTCACAACCCTCCTTTATCACTTTTGGATTTAAAATACAACTCTATTATATTTTTGGATAAACTATTTAAATGATTGAATGAATATTATAAAAGGATAAAATAATAACACACACACACACACACACACATGGAAAATATACATTATTTTTATCTATTTATTTTCCACATCCAATTACGGCACATGTTGTAGGAAGAATAAGAAGCTTCTAGAGGATTCTCCACCACCTTGCATGTAACTCCTCCACTAAGTCTAATCAATTTGCATGAATTTCAAAATTGGGAAAGAATCTCCTTTTTAATTAAATTTTCCAGATAGTGGAATGGAGGGAATTCTCTTATAAAATTATATGCAAGTTTCAAAGAAGGGAGTTGGTTATGTTTTGAAGAAAAATTTCCCAAGTTTAGAAGTAGGATTCTCTTTGTTAGTCTCATTTTCGTTGCAGGAATTTTTAAGTTGTTGTTGAAGGTTTCTCTCAAAGTTGCAAGGAAAGATCAAAGAATAGCTAGAGGATTCAACTTCGAGCTTCAATAAACCAGGTTCTCTCCTTTTATCATATGAGGAATTTGTATTATGCAAATATATAGTTTTTAGATTCTTTGGTTGAATATAGTATTCTGAAGAAATCATTTCTCAATTTCTAGATAGGGAGAAAAAAATCTATTTTTGTTTTCTTTAAGAAATGCAGTGATATAGTTTCTTCTCTTTTTTTTTACAAATGCAGATTTCTTTTGCATATCTTATTTAATATAATTTAAAAGGTAGAAAATCAGATTTTTTCTTTTCTCTTAGATGATATTGAATATAAAAATAAATAAATCTCCCTCTCTGTGAATGAATAAATAAAATCTCTCTGTGAATATTGGATTGAACCTCTGTGAATATTAGTTAAATGAGTTGAATAAAATTTCTTTGTGAATACTAGCTGAATCTCTGTGAATATTAGTTAAATGAGTTGAATAAAATTTCTCTGTGAATATTAGCTAAATCTCTATGAATATTAGTTAAATGAGTTGAATAAATTTCTCTGTGAATATTAGCTGAATCTCTGTGAATATTAGTCGAACAAACTCTCTCCCTGTGAAATCTGAAAAATAAATAATCTTCCTGTAAATAACTCTCTATCCCCCTCTCTGGACATTGGTTGAGAAATAGAATATAATCCCTCCGTGTTAACTTGTATTTCTCAGTTTAAACACCTACCTACTTCTGGATAATCTGTGCATCACTAGAGCAAATTTACTTCTCTGGTTATTTTTATTTCTCTGTTTTATTTTGTCCCTGGGATTAATATGATATTCTCTCTTACATTAATATCTTCTTATGTATTCATACCTATTTATGTATTCTCTTTATATTCAATTTAATATCCTGGAATGAATTAAATATATATATATATATATATATATATATATATATATATGCATTATGTATTAATAAAATTTATGCGAAGTGATTAATGTTTATATTGCACGATATAGTGCCTGTGCATACCGGCTCGCAGGTGGAGGACGGAGTTAATACTCCCCAGGGAGTGGTACCATAACGGTATCCCCCACTAGCCTTCGGTCACTGTTGTGGTAGTGGCCACATGGTAGTGGAGGGGACCCGTGGGGTCCCACTCCTATTAACCCTTATTAATGCCAATCAAACATAGTTCGAAGGCAATGTTAGCTTTTAAAAAGATTTTTTTTTTTCCATATATGTTTAACATTTTAGTTTATTTTAATTCCTTCTTTTTTTGTATATATATAAATCTTAGTTAATAAAATTTTTAAAATTAGGTAATTATTAGATTTATAACTAGTTTTAACAAATTTATATTAAATGATACTTAGATCTTCTTAAGATCCACTTAGCAATTAAATGGTTTGAAGCTAAATTCTATTTTGGGATTAGTGGTTTTATAAGCGATATTCTCGCATGTAACTTACCCTACCTTCACTTCATTCAAATGTCTTTACATTGATTTCAATTATTGGTGTTCCCATATTCATGCAAATTACATGTTTAATTGTTATTATGCAAGTTACCTAACTGTCATTATTATGCAAGTTATATTCAAGTTTTGAATAAAAATAATAATTTTAGTTATGGCTTTATTCCATGTCATTCGTCAAGTAGTTATTTCAATTAATTGAACTTTGCAATGACTAAATATACGCGTTCAATTCATAATTATTTTTCAAGCTTGATGTTTATCATAAGTTAGAAAATTAAATAAAGGAAGTTGGAAAACCAAATCCTAGTAGTGTTCGGTATATACAGTGCCTCTGGGTCACGCTTACGGGTAATGTCATCGTGTTGAACTACTACACTTAATGCCTAATAAAGCTACATCAACGACGTCTGTGGCATCATCCCTATAAATCATCGGGGAGTAATAAGGGACACTTGGAAGTTAAATCCAAGGGGCAGGCAATCCCCCTTGGATCGATAATTTAATAAGATAATTCTAAAATGATCTTTCATTCGCTGAGTTAAACTATAGTAAATCTCTATAGGGATGATGAGTGAAATGCTTTTATAAAACCGATTTAATCTCGAAGAATTATTGTTGATTGGCAATTGGTCAAGGGTGACGCTCATGATAAGAATTAGGATCTAGTTGTTTTAGGCCACAAGCAGTAGGCCATCTTGAGCCTTTGCTTAAGTGCTACCATCGTGGGTAGCAACCACAAAGAAACTGTCTGGGACATTGACCCTAGAAAGGGTTGCGTACCCACTAATCAATTTACATCAAACTGTAGAGTAGAAAATAGAACTACATACTTTACGCCTTGATCCGGTGCCGAAGTGGGTATGTAGGCAGTCTTGGGACGGAGTTGTCCCTCATACTTAGGCATTCGTGGGTGGGGTCTAGGCTTGGTAAAAGAAAGGTTGAGTAAGAATCCTATTTTAAAAGATAAGATAATTAAAATTGGAAAAAGGTAATTCAATGCATACTCGGAAGGAATCCCGTATGGATTCTCTTGACTTCCCGAGGCTTTAAGCCAAATTCCAAGGCAGAATTTAAGCTTGTATTATGTTATTCAATTACTCCTAAGTATGGCAGCCTTGGTGCACTTCTGTTAGAAGAGTGTAGTACTTAGCGAGTGGCTTAGGACCCGAATGGTCCCGATGAGTCTAAGTCTCTGGCCAGAGCACCTCCTATCTCGATTGGATAGATGCCTACCCCGCATGGGTAGATGCCTATCTTGATTTGGATAGATGTCTATCCCATATGGGTAGATGCCTATCCCATATTGGATAGATGAAATCTTATGTCCCGTATGGCTAGATGCTCATCCCAGATGGATGAATTCCTAATCCAAATGGATGGATTCCCAGAGTATGCGATTGAATCAAACACAAATGATTAAATTTAACAAAAAAAAAAAGGTCAAATTTTGTTGGGTTAAATATGGTGGGTTATTACATGTGGTAGCAGAGCAAAGGTTCAAATCTAGGCCTTGTGCTCACTTGAATTTATTCAACTAAGGGAATGTTTTGCAATGGTAGAAATTAAATTTTAAAATCCTAAATCAAGAACTAACTACATAATTTAACTTTCAGGTAAAAACCTAGAATGGCTAGAGGAAGAGGAAGAGGAAGAGGAAGAGGAAGGGGTAATGGAAGACGTAGTAGGGGTCAAAGGGAAGAAAACCATGAGGAAAACCATGAAGAAAACCATGAGGAAGACCATGAAGAGGATCGACACAACCCAGGAAATAACGAAGATGGGGTCCAAGCTATAATTGACCTTCTAACCGAACAAAGAGATAAAATCAACTTCTTGGAACAATCAATGTAGGACCTTAGGGAAAGGCAGAATGACTTTAAAAATTGAAGTGGTATCGAAAATGGAAACCCCGGTAGCAATCAAGGGAATATGGTGGGTAATAGAAAGGAAAATAACATATTGGAACTCTCCAAGGACTTAAAGAAAATCACCCCTCCTAAGTTCGATGGGAGGCAAATTGGTGAAGGAGCTGAGAATTGGCTAAATGAAATAGAAAAGCATTTTGAACTAAGAGATTTTAGTGAAACAACCAAGGCTTTATGGGGTTCCTATCAACTCACAGGGGAGGTAGCTAGTTGGTGGACCAACACCAAGGAACAAAATGGGTATAGCAGGGATACAGGCACATGGGATCAATTTGTTCACCACTTTTGAGATAGGTGGCTCCCTCAATTGTTCTTTGATGAGAAGGTGACAGAATTCCATAATCTACGTCAAGGGCCCCTATCTGTTCATCGATATTGGGATAAGTTCGCCAAGTTGCTTAAATATGTACCTATGTACCAGAAAGATGAAGAAGGCCAAGCAAGGAAGTTCATTTTGGGGCTAAATACCAACATAGGGGCAGAGGTTGACATGCATGGACCCAAAAACATGAACGAAGTACTTGAAAAGTCCCTAAGGCAAGAGAGGAAGATTGAAACACTAGTAGGGTGGAACTATAATGGGAACCATTCATTTAAATGGAAGTAGGAATTCAATGGGAACACTAATTTCAACAAAGGTCAAAGGAATAATTCTTTCGAAAGAAGGCCAACTCCTAATCAATATCAGAGGAATGGAAATAATAATAATAATAACAGGGGCAATAATAATAGAGGCAACTATAATAGGAATGATCAGCAGAATAAGATAACTTATCCACCTAGGGCCAATGAAACAAGGAATGATCCCCCTAGGAATCAAGGTAGGAGGGGTCCTCCAGGTGGATGCTTTATGTGTGGGGAAAACCATTTTGCTAGAGAGTGCCCCAGGATGCAAGGAAAGATTAGGGCCAATCAACCCCAACAAGGGCCCCAACAAAGGATTCATGCAGTACTTAGGAACCAAAGAGGAAGATACCAGAATGTTCTCGTGGAAACTACAGGTACACTATTTGAACAACCAATTTCAATTCTAATTGACACTGGATCGTCTGAATGTTTCATCTCACCTGAATTAGTAAGCAAATATGCATTAAAAGTTAATCAAATGGAGTCATCATGGACAGTTCAATATGGGGATAAGGCAACTAGGGAAGTAACTAAGTGTTTGCCGAGGGCAAGGGTACAATTTCCTGAGTTTGAAACAAGGGTAGATCTCTATGTGGCACCCCTAGGATTATATGATATAATTATTGGAATGAGTTGGTTAACAGACCATCAAGCTAATGTAGATTGCTATAAAAAAGTTGTTGAATGTTTGGGTGATGGGGGGAAAAGGGTCAAAATCCAAGGAAAGTTTAAACCCATTAATATAGAAACCATCTTAGCCATGTAATTAATGAAGGAAAGGAGAAGAGGAGGCTTAATCTATATGGTTGAAATTGATGAAGGAAAAGAGGAAAATGCACCAACCTTTGAAAATACCTCCTTCTTAAAAGAATTCAAGGATGTTTTTCCAAAAGAATTACCCGACTTACCCCCTAAAAGGAAGTTTGACTTTTCTATCGAAGTACTACCAGGAGCTGAACTAGTATCAAGGGCACCTTACCGAATGAACACAACTGAATTACAAGAGCTCAAAATGCAATTAGAGGAACTCTTAGCTAAGGGATTAATAAGGCTAAGTGTATCACCATGGGGAGCGCCAGTTTTGTTTGTTAAGAAGAAGGGTGGAACCTTGAGGCTATGCATCAACTATAGGATGTTGAACAAAGTCACCATAAAGAATAGGTATCCCTTACCTCGCATAGAGGATCTTTTTGACCAAATGAAAGGAGCAGCAGTTTTCTCAAAGATAGACCTCCGGTTAGGGTACCATCAACTCAGAATTAAGGAGGAAGACATTCCGAAAACAACTTTCAGGACTAGATATGGGCATTATGAATTCACAGTAGTTCCTTTTGGTGTAACCAACGCCCCAGCTTTTTTTATGAACCTAATGAATAGTGTACTCCATGACTACTTGGATAAATTTGTTTTGGTATTTCTGGATGACATATTGATTTACTCTAGGAATGAGGAGGAACATTTAGTGCACCTACAAATTGTTTTGCAAAGGTTGAGAGAACATAAGTTATATGGGAAATTGTCAAAATGTGCCTTCTTCGAGGAAAAGATTCACTACCTTGGGAATATAATATCAAAGCAAGGAATAACAGTTGATCCAGATAAAATAAAGGCAATAGTAGAATGGCCAATCCCTAAAAATGTTTTAGAGGTAAGAAGCTTTATGGGGCTAGCAGGTTACTATAGGAGGTTTATGGAAGGATTCTCTAAGATAGCAAACCCCATCACATCACTACAAAGGAAGGGTAAAAGGTTTGTGTGGATAGAACAAAGTGGTAAGGCATTCCAAATTTTGAAAGGGAAACTAACTTCAGCACCCATTCTAAAGGTACCAGATCCGAATGGACACTTCACAGTCGTAACTGATGCTTCTATTGAAGGTTGAGGAGGAGTACTTGTCCAAGATGAAGGGTTAGTAGCTTACGAATCCAGAAAGCTAAAGACTCATGAAGTCAATTATGCACCCCACGACTTAGAGTTGGCAGCGATTGTGCATGCCCTACAAAAATGGGGACACTTCTTACTAGGGAAGCCCTTTGAGTTAAAGTCAGATAACCAAGGACTAAAGTACATCTTTATCCAACCCCACTTAAATTCCAGACAAAGAAGGTGGTTAGACTTTCTAAGTAAATATGATTTTGAAATTGAATATATTAAGGGGAAGGAAAATAGGGTGGCAGATGCCTTAAGTAGGAGGAGACACTTGATGACTATAGAAACATTCAAAACTTCTTTCAAAAGGCAAGTAATGGATGAACAAGGACATGACCCATGGTATGAGCAAGTCAAATTGACTTTAGAATATGATCCAACCGATCCTAAGATTGAAGGATCTACATTAGATGAAGATGGGTTGCTCAAATACAATAATAGAATTTATATTCCTAATTCAGGGAACTTAAGGGAAGTAGTCTTGTTGGAGGCTCACAATGCCCCTTATTCAGGGCACCAAGGAGTTAACAAACTTTATGCAGATCTAAAGAAGTTATACTTTTGGAAAGGGATGAAGAATGACATTGTCAAGTATGTGGCTAAATGTTTGGAGTGTCAAAGAGTAAAGGCAGAACATAGACATCCAGCTAGATTGTTACAATTGCACGATGTACCTCAACACAAATGGCAAGTCATTAGCATGGATTTTGTGCAAGGGTTACCCATGTCACCTTCTAGGCATGATGCAATAATGGTGGTAATTGACAAACTCACTAAGGTGGCACACTTTATACTAGGGAATCTGATGGATGATGCACCTACCTTGGCTAGGCGCTTTGTTAACGAAATAATTAGGTTGCATGGTATACCAGAGAAAATCATATCAGATAGAGATTCTAGATTCACTTCAAGGTTTTGGACCACTCTTCAATCAGCTCTAGGTGATAGTTCTGATACTTAATATAAGTACAGATCCAATAGCCAACAAGATGAGAGGGGGGGTGAATCATACAAACTTAATCTTCCATAAAAACATCAGATTCAACCTCGGTAACATATACTTTAGTAATATAACCAAAACTGTTAAACATACAAACTCAAAAGCATATAAACACCATAAACCTCATAACACCAGATTTAACGTGGAAACCCAAATAGGGTAAAACCACTGTGGGATTTTGGACCCACTAAGAAATATACTCTTCTAGAGTATGCTCGGTTAAAAGCAAATCTTGTTAAAGATTACAAACACATTGCTAGAAGTGACTCGGTTAAGGGATTTCCCTCAGATCTGTTAAGATCTTCACCTTGTTAGAAGTGACCCTATTAAATGATTTCAAACACTCAATCAAAATGTCACCTTGCTAGAGGGTTTTACAAGTAAGACTGTTAAGTCTACTCGGTTAAGAGATTTTCTGTCACTTTCACAAAATAATAGTAATAAAATTCTATCTGCAACTTCACATCTAAAATGCTAAAGCAGATTCTTATTTGTTCAATATAATCTAGACATAGAACTAATCTTGTCCATCTACTGGGCTTCTATACTCTGTTATTCAAACAGGTCTTCAAGCTTCTGTGCTCAGTAATCACTATGTAGCATCCCTGTGCATACACTTGCCCACATACATTGTTTATCAACAGTTCCCTATTTATAAACAATTAGCTAACCGCTTAATCTCCTTGATCATATTTCCCATGATCAATCATAGCCATCAGATCTTCAAACTTGTCTAGGTTCAATGCATCTTTCGATCTGAAAACATTTTACCCCGCCTAGAAACTTGCATACATTTCTTTGAACTTGTGGCAGGGTACTACGGTTCAATCTGAACTGTAGATCTTCATGCCGGCTTTCCTTTGCCATAGATTCATTAACAAACTTCATGCATGACATACCAATCATTTAATCAGTTCCAGCTCATCATCTTCCTTCATTAAATATCATAGGTAACCAATTAATGCATTCTGTTATAACTCAGTTACAACTCGGTAAATACTAAACTTCACTCGGTAGACATTCTACCTTCATTAACCGATAGCGATAACCTTAGGGTTTACCGACTAGGTTCCTTAAGGTTTAGCGACTAGGTTCTTTGCTTGATAACATAGTATAGTATTAACCTTTACAATTTACAACATCTGTATGATGTTAAAACAATCTAAACATCATGATCTCATCATTGTCTGACTCGGTAATAGTTTCCCATTGAATACCTTATTCATCCCCTTATTCATCATATTCTTCTTGTGTCTTTTACCGACATCTTTATATTCTTCAAATCATACTTCTCAAGATATGGCAACATCATACTGAGTTAGAAAATCAATTTCTTGACATCAATGACAAAATAATAATATCAAGACAGTAAACATCCTTAATCAGTTATATCCATAATCATCAACAACCTTCTCAATATCCTTACTAAAATGTCAACAATCTTTCATTGTCTGTTATAATGGTATATTTCCAACAATCTCCCCCTTTGGCATTGATGGCAAAACCAATTGATTTGACCTTAAAAGATTCAAATTGCTGTGATTTTGAAATGCTGAAATGCTCTCTTGTTGTCATCAGACGTTCTCCCCCATACATTAGACTTCTCCTCTTTTCTTCAGTCTTCTCCCCCTTTGACAACAATGCCAAAAAGTAAAGAACTAAAACATAATTTCTTCCTGTATGAGGTGATTTCCTGCTATTGTGTATCAATGCTGTCTCGGTCAAAGCATTTTGTCTTCAATTCCTGTTCCCTATAATATTTTCCTGTAATATTTCCTGTAACATTTCCTGTACACCTTTATAAAAACATCCTAAAGTGTATAATGCAACATCAACTCCTAAAAGATGTTTGATAGAGTCATCGGATTGATGCTTTCACCAAACTCGGTCAGTGAGTAGAAGATAGGGGTACGACCCCTAACTTACTTCTGAGATATTCAAAAGTGTCCCTTGGTAGTGGCTTGGTGAAGATATCTGCTATTTGTTCCTTTGTGCTAACATACTCCAACACCACTTTCTTCTCTTGAGCTTCTTCTCTAAAATAATGATATTTGATAGAGATGTGCTTTGTCTTAGAGTGCATAACAAGATTCTTTGAAATATTAATGGCACTAGTATTGTCACAGAATATAGTTACTGGCTCGTCAACTTTCTCATTTATACCTTCCAATAGTTGTTTGATCCATGCAATGTTGGTACAATTCAATGATGTAGCAACGTATTCAGCTTCTGGTGTTGACTGTGAAACACATCCTTGTTTCTTGCTAAGCCAACTCACTAGTCTTTCTCCTAAAAAGAAAGCTCCTCCACTTGTGCTTTTTCTGTCATCAATGTTGCCTGCCCAATCAACATCAGTATAATATTTTAAATCAAAATCATTTCCTTTCTGATATACTAAGCCATAATCCTCAGTGCCTTTCAAGTATCTAAAGATTCTTTTGATTGCTGTCATGTGTGTTTCCTTAGGATCTGCAAAGAATCTTGCAACTATACCTACTGCATGTGCTATGTTTGGTCTACTGTGAACAACATATTGTAGCTTTCCAATCATGGTTCGGTAAAGTGTCTCATCAACAGATGCAGATTCATCATTCTTTGATAATTTACAGTTGGTAGTCATAGGAGTACTTACTGGTTTTGAATCCTCCATTCCAAATTTCTTCAAGATTTCCTTTATGTACTTGGATTGAGTAATGAAAATCTCATTTTTCATTTGTAGTATCTATAAACCTATAAAATACTTTATCTCACAGATTAATGACATCTCAAATTCTTTTCTCGTTTCATTTCCAAAGTTCTTGCATAAAGAGTCATTTCCACAAAATATAATATCATCAACAAATATGGATGAGATCAGTATTCCATTTTCACCATTCTTCATGTACATATTGCTATTCTCACTTGTCCTTATAAAACCAATCTTAATCAAATAACAGTGCAATCTTTCATACCATGTTCTAGGTGCTTGTTTCAAACCATATAAAGATTTGTTCAATTTACATACCTGATCTTTATTCTTATCTTCAACAAATCCTTCAGGTTGTTCAATAAAAACTTCTTCTTCTAATATTCCATTCAGAAAAGCACATTTGACATCCATTTGATATACCTTGAAGTTTTTGAAAGCAGCATATGCCAACAATGTTCTTACTCCTTCAAGTCTAGCAACAGGTGCAAAAGTTTCACCATAATCAAGTCCTTCTTCTTGAGCATAACCTTTGCAAAGTAGTCTTGCTTTGTTTTGAATGACCTCACCTTTTTCATTTAGCTTGTTTTTGAAAATCCACTTTATACCGATTACATTTTTTTCCTTTGGTCTTGGGATTAGTGTCCATGTGTCATTCTTCTTGATTTGATCAATCTCTTTTGTCATAGCATTTATCCAATCTTCACTGTTAAATGCCTCTCACTATTCTCGGTTCAAATTCAGATATCAAACATGTGTTCTGTCTCAGTTTGTTCCTTGTCATTACTGGATCATCCTTATCTCCTATAATCTGACTTGGTGCATGATGTCTTCTGACATACTTGGCTAATACAGGCTCGGTAGGCTCTGTATGATCTTCTTCATCACTCAGTAACTGGATATTCTCTTCATTTTCTTCAACAATCTTCTCGGTAAGACTTCTCAGTTGAACATAGACAAATTCATCATAGTATTCTGGTTCCTTAGAATTTCCTTCATCATTTCTTTTTGCAAATTCATTAATTTTCACATTTGCACTTTCTACTATTTTGTTAGATGATTTGATTAGACATTTAAATGCTTTGCTTCTAGAAGAATAACCTAGAAATGTTCCTTCTTCACTCTTCTGATCAAACTTGCCGTTTCTATCATCTTTATGAACATAGCATCTACTTCCAAAGACTTTAAAATAACTTACATTAGGTTTCTTATCATACCGGATTTCATATGGTGTCTTCAAAGTACCTTTCTTCAATTGTACTCAGTTCAGGGTGTAAATTGTTGTGCTTATTGCTTCTCTCCAAAATGTTTGTGGCACCTTCTTTTCAATCATCAGTGTTCTAGCACAATCCACAATAGATCTATTTCTTCTCTCAGCTATTCCATTCTACTGTGGAGTTCTCGGTGTAGAGACTTGTCTTTTAATACCATGATCATTGCAGAATAAGTTGAATTCATCAGATGTGAACTCTCCTCCTCTATTTGATCTAAGACATTTCAGTTGTCTTCTTGTTTCATTTTCAACTCTTGCCTTATACCATTTAAGCATTTGAAAAGCTTCTGATTTTTCTTTTAAAAACATTACTGACATCATCCTTGAATAGTCATCCACAAATAATATGAAATATTTATCACCATAATAACTTTGAACTTTCATAGGACCATAAAGATCAATGTGTACTAGATCTAAAATTCCCTTAGAAGTGTAAGACTTACTTGTAAAGCTTGATCTTGTCATCTTACCCATCTGGCATCCTTGGCACATAGCATTCTCAAGTTTTTCAAGACTCGGTAGACATCTTACTCGGTGCTTCTTGCTTATTTTGATCAGATTATCAAAATTTACATGACAAAACCTTTTATACCATAACCAGGTATCATCTATCTTTGCATACAAACACTTGTTATGAGTTGAATCAAGGTGGAATATGTTACCTTTTGTTTGTGTCCCGGTAGCAGCTAACTTTCCATTCTTGTCATGAACTTTGACAATTCCTTTTTGAAATTCTATTTGGTAACCTGTGTTGCTTAGTTGTGCTACACTCAACAAATTGTATTTCAAACCTTCAACCCAATAAACATCATTGCATCTTGCATTGTCAAGAAGTGTTATAGATCCTTTACCTTTCACCGGACATGGTGCATCATTACCAAATCTAACATAGCCTCCATCATAATCTTCTAATATAACAAACTTGTGTTTATCTTCTGTCATATGATGTGAGCATCCACTATCTATGATCCAAGAATCATTAGTGTTTATGTGAGCTATTAGGGCTTTTTCTTCATACCTTTCTTCATCTGATCCATCTTTGATAGCCACATAAAATACTTCCTCTATATCAGTTTCATCTAATTTATCATCATTAGATTCCTCATCAGCTATTAAACATGTCTTTCTATCTCTTCTTCTGAAGTCTCAGTGTCCTCTGTAATGATTATCTTTTTGTCTGTCATCTCAGTAATCTCTCTTTTTAGTAGAATCTTTGTTAGGACAGTTAGAAGCTATATGTCCTATCTTATCAAAATTGAAACATTTCAAAGGTAGCTTTCCTTTATACTTACCTTTACCTCTCGGTAACCTTTTGGCTAATAGTGCTTCAAACTCTTCTTGCTTTTTGATTTCCTCATACAGTTTGTGTACTTCTTCCATGTTCTTACGAAATCTTTCACTTGCTCCACTATGATCTCCTTCAGAGTACTTATACTTTCTTTCATTGTAATCATTAGATTCATCAAGATGAAAAGAACTAAATGCATATTCAACTTTATTTACTGAAGATCCACTGTTATCAAAGTTACTTAACTCAAATGCATGTAGCTTACCAATAGTAGCATCTAAAGAAACTGGCATATTAGGTACAGACCTCAATTCATTGATTGCAAAGACTCGGATTGCATAAGCTGGTAGAAGGGTTATTAACAACTTACTTGTTATATCATTTTCTTCAATAGTTCCACCTGCTCCTTTGATTTGATTGACAATCTCCTTTAGTCTTGTACTGTACTGAGTTATGTTCTCACCTTCATTCATCCTCATAGATTCAAGTTGTCCTCTTAGACTATCTACTTTTGCTCTTTGAACATGTTCATCTCCTCCATATACTGATATGAGATTATCCCAAATTGGCTTTGCATCATTGTAGGCTTCTAGATCATTAAACTCTAAATCGGTCAATGCAGGTGTTATTTCAATCATTGCTTGAATATGTTCTTGCTTTTCCTTTATCTCTTCCATAGTCAATGGATAGGTGCTCGATGTAACAAAATCATTCTCCAGATAGTATACAACATATTCTCCAACTCCTGATAGATGTAGCTTCATCCTTTTCTGCGATGTAGAGAAACTTGACTTGTTCAGCTTCAGTGCATCCCTCTTATACATCTTTGGATTTTTAACTCAAGTGCCTTCAAACTTTTCTTCCGAAGTCCAAAGCTCTGATACCAATTGATAGCTTTGATACTTAATATAAGTAGAGATCCAACAACCAACAAGATGAGGGGGGGGGGGGTGAATCATACAAACTTAATCTTCCATAAAAACATCAGATTCAACCTCAGTAACATATACTTTAGTAATATAACCAAAACTGTTAAACATACAAACTCAAAAGCATATAAACATCATAAACCTCATAACACCAGATTTAACGTGGAAACCCAAATAGGGAAAAACCACTGTGGGATTTCGAACCCACTAAGAAATATACTCTTCTAGAGTATGATCGGTTAAAAGAAAATCTTGTTAAAGATTACAAACACATTGCTAGATGTGACCCAGTTAAGGGATTTCCTTCAGATCTGTTAGGATCTTCACCTTGTTAGAAGTGACCTTGTTAAAGGATTTCAAACACTCAATCAAAATGTCACCTTGCTAGAGGGTTTTACAAATAAGACTATTAAGTCCACTCGATTAAGAGATTTTCTGTCACTTTCACAAAATAACAGTAATAAAAATCTATCTGCAACTTCACATCTAAAATGCTAAAGCAGATTCTTATTTGTTCAATACAATCTAGACATAGAACTAATCTTGTCCATCTGCTGGGCTTCTATACTCTGTTATTCAAACAGGGCTTCAAGCTTCTATGCTCGGTAATCACTATGTAGCATCCCTGTGCATACACTTGCCCACATACATTGTTTATCAACAGTTCCCTATTTATAAACAATTAGCTAACTGCTTAATCTCCTTGATCACATTTCCCATGATCAATCATAGCCATCAGATCTTCAAACTTGTCGAGGTTCAATGCATCTTTCAATCTGAAAATGTTTTACCCTACCTAGGAACTTGCATACATTTCTTGGAACTTGTGCCAGGGTATTGCAGTTCAATCTAAACTGTAGATCTTCATGCCGACTTTCCTTTGCCATAGATTCATTAACAAACTTCATGCACGACATACCAATCATTTAATCAGTTCTAGCTCATCAGCTTCCTTCATTAAATAACACATGTAACCATTTAATGCATTCTGTTATAGCTTGGTTACAACTCAGTAAATACTAAACTTCACTCGGTAGACATTCTGCCTTCATTAATTGATAGCGATAACCTTAGGGTTTACCGACTAGGTTCCTTAGGGTTTACTGACTAGGTTCCTTAGGGTTTACCGACTAGGTTCTTTGCTTGATAACATAGTATAGTATTAACCTTTACAATTTACAACATTTGTATGATGTTAAAACAATCTAAACATCATGATCTCATCATTGTCTGACTCGGTAATAGTTGCCCATTGAATACCTTATTCATCCCCTTATTCATCATATTCTTTCTTGTGTCTTTTACCGACATCTTTATATTCTTCAAATCATACTTATCAAGATATGGCAACATCATACTGAGTTAGAAAATCAATTTCTTGACATCAATGACAAAATAATAATATCAAGACAGTAAACATCCTTAATCAGTTATATCCATAATCATCAACAACCTTCTCAATATCCTTATTGAAATGTCAACAATCTTTCATTGTCTGTTATAATGCTATATTGCCAACACTAGGAACTCAACTAAATTTTAGCATCGTGTACCATCCTAAAATTGAGGGTCAGACATAAAGGACAAATTAGATTATGGAAGACCTACTTCACATGTATTGCATGGACCAACAGAGGAAATGGAAAGAATACATACCTCTAGTAGAATTTGCTTACAATAATACATATCAAACATCTTTGGGAATGGCACCTTTCGAAGCATTGTATGGTAGACCATGTCGAACACCTTTGAGTTGGGATAGTATTGAAGATAGAGTAATTGTTGGACCAGATATGTTGAAGGATATGGAAAGGAAAACTAAGGAAATTAGGCAAAGATTGAAGGAAGCCTCAGATAGGCAGAAAAGTTATGCAGACAAAAATAGGACACCAAGGGAGTTTGAGGTGGGAGAGAAAGTCTTCCTAAGGGTTAGGCCACACAAAAGTTCCATAAGATTTGGGAAAAAGACTAAGCTTGCACCTCGTTATGTTGAACCCTTTGGAATATTGGGAAGGATTAATCCAGTTACATACCGGTTGGCCTTACCTCCCCAATTGAGCCGAATCCATGATGTCTTCCATGTATCTCTTCTTAAGAAGTATGTACCTAATGAGAAACACATTTTCAATTGGGATGCTTTACAGGTCCAGGAAATGGTAGGAATAATGATAGAGCCATTCAAAATCTTGGAGAGGTGTCAGTGCCAGTTGCGCAATAGAGAGGTTGATCAGTGCAAAGTGCAATGGCACCAGTATGATGAAAAGAATGCCATGTGTGAAGATACTAAGGAGTTGCAGCAGTTGTTTCCTTTTTTGTTTCAATCATGAACTATAGAATCTTTTGGATACATTCAATAAGTGCATCAGGAGGATGCACAAATTAAGGCGGGGAGGATGTCACAACCCTCCTTTATCACTTTTGGATTTAAAATACAACTCTATTATATTTTTGGATAAGCTATTTAAATGATTGAATGAATATTATAAAAGGATAAAATAATAATACACACACACACACACACATGGAAAATATACATTATTTTTATTTATTTATTTTCCACATCCAATTATGGCACATGTTGTAGGAAGAATAAGAAGCTTCTGGAGGATTATCCACCACCTTGCACGTAACTCCTCCACTAAGTCTAATCAATTTGCATGAAGTCCAAAATTGGGAAAGAATCTCCTTTTTAATTAAATTTTCCAAATAGTGGAATGGAGGGAATTCTCTTATAAAATTATATGCAAGTTTCAAAGAAGGGAGTTGGTTATGTTTTGAAGAAAAATTTCCCAAGTTTAGAAGTAGGATTCTCTTTGTTAGTCTCATTTTCATTGCAGGAATTTTTAAGTTGTTGTTGAAGGTTTGTCTCAAAGTTGCAAGGAAGGATCAAAGAATAGCTAGAGGATTCAACTTCAAGCTTCAGTAAACCAGGTTCTCTCCTTTTATCATATGAGGAATTTGTATTATCCAAATATATAGTTTTTAGATTCTTCGGTTGAATATAGTATTCTGAAGAAATCATTTCTCAAATTCTAGATAGGGAGAAAAAAATCTATTTTTGTTTTCTTTAAGAAATACAGTGATATAGTTTCTTCTCTTTTTTTTTACAAATGCAGATTTCTCTTACATATCTTATTTAATCTAATTTAAAAGGTAGAAAATCAGATTTTTTCTTTTCTCTTAGATGATATTGAATATAAAAATAAATAAATCTCCCTCTCTGTGAATGAATAAATAAAATCTCTCTGTGAATATTGGATTGAACTTCTGTGAATATTAGTTAAATGAGTTGAATAAAATTTCTCTGTGAATATTAGTTGAATCTCTGTGAATATTAGTTAAATGAGTTGAATAAAATTTCTCTGTGAATATTAGCTGAATCTCTGTGAATATTAGATAAATGAGTTAAATAAATTTCTCTGTGAATATTAGCTGAATCTCTGTGAATATCAGTCGAACAAACTCTCTCCCTGTGAAATCTGAAAATAAATAATCTTCCTGTAAATAACTCTCTATCCCCCTCTCTGGACATTGGTTGAGTAATAGAATATAATCCCTCTATGTTAACTTGTATTTCTCAGTTTAAACACCTACCTACTTCTGGATAATTTGTGCATCACTGGAGCAAATTTACTTCTTTGGTTATTTTTATTTCTCTATTTTATTTCATCCCTGGGATTAATATGATATTCTCTCTTACATTAATATCTTCTTATGTATTCATACCTTGTTTATGTATTCTCTTCATATTCAATTTAATATCCTGGAATGAACTATATATATATATATATATATATATATATATATATATATATATATATATATATGCATTATGTATTAATAAAATTTATGCGAAGTGATTAATGTTTATATTGCACGATATAGTGCCTGTGCATACCAGCTCGCAAGTGGAGGATGGAGTTAATACTCCGCAGGGAGTGGTACCATAACGGTACCCCCCACTAGCCTATAGTCACTGCTACGACAGTGGCCACAGGGTAGTGGAGGGGACCCGTGGGGTCCCACTCCCATTAACCCTTATTAATGCCAATCAAACATAGTTTGAAGGCAATGTTAGCTTTTAAAAAGATTTTTTTTTTTTCATATATGTTTAAAATTTTAGTTTATTTTAATTCCTTCTTTTTTTGTATGTATATAAATCTTAGTTAATAAAATTTTTAAACTTAGGTAATTATTAGATTTATAACTAGTTTTAACAAATTTATATTAAATGATACTTAGATCTTCTTAAGATCCACTTAGGAATTAAATGATTTGAAGCTAAATTCTATGTTGGGATTAGTGGTTTTATAAGTGATATTCTTGCATGTAACTTACCCTACCTTCACTTCATTCAAATGTCTTTACATTGATTTCAATTATTGGTGTTCCCATCTTCATGCAAATTACACGTTTAATTGTTATTATGCAAGTTAACTAACTGTCATTATTATGCAAGTTATATTCAAGTTTTGAATAAAAAAAATAATTCTAGTTATGATTTTATTCCATGTCATTCATCAAGTAGTTATTTCAATTAATTGAGCTTTGCAATGACTAAATATACGTGTTCAATTCATAATTATTTTTCAAGCTTGATGTTTATCATAAGTTAGAAAATTAAATAAAGGAAGTTGGAAAACCAAAACCTAGTAGCGTTTGGTATATACAGTGCCTCTGGGTCATGCTTACGGGTAATGCCGTCATGTTGAACTACTATACTTAACACCTAATAAAGCTACATCAACGACGTTTGTGGCATCATCCCTATAAATCGTTGGGGAGTAATAAGGGACACTTGGAAGTTAAATCCAAGGGGTGGGTAATCCCCCTTGGATCGATAATTTAATAAGATAATTCTAAAACGATCTTTCATTCACTGAGTTAAACTATAGTAAACCCCTATAGGGATGATGAGTGAAATGTTTTTATAAAACTGATTGAATCTCGAAGAATTATTGTTGATTGGCAATTGGTCAAGGGTGATGCTCATGATAAGAATTAGGATCTAGTTGTTTTAGGCCACAAGCAGTAGGCCATCTTGAGCCTTTGCTTAAGTGCTACCATCGTGGGTAGCAAGCACAGAGAAATTGTCTGGGACATTGACCCTAGAAAGGGTTGCATACCCACTAATCAGTTTACATCAAACCATAGAGTAGAAAATAGAACTACATACTTTATGCCTTGATCCTGTGCCAAAGCGGGTATGTAGGCAGTCTTGGGACGAAGTTGTCCCTCGTACTCAGGCATTCATGGGTGGGGTCTAGGCTTGGTAAAAGAAAGATTGAGTAAGAATCCTATTTTGAAAGATAAGATAATTAAAATTGGAAAAAGGTAATTCAATGCATACTCAAAAGGAATTTCGTATGGATTCGCTTGACTTCCCGAGGCTTTAAGCCAAATTTTGAGGTGGAATTAAATCTTGTATTATGTTATTAAATTACTCCTAAGGACGGCAACCTCGGTGCACTTCTGTTAGAAGAGTGTAGTACTTAGCGAGTGGCTCAGGACCTGAATGGTCCTGATGAGTCTAAGTCTCTGGCCAGAGCACCTCCTATCCTGATTGGATAGATGCCTACCCCGCATTGGTAGATGCCTATCCTAATTTGGATAGATGCCTACCCCGTATGGGTAGATGCCTATCCCGTATTGGATAGATGAAATCTTATGTCCTGTATGGACAAGTGCCTAACCCATATGGTTAGATGCTCATCCCGGATGGATGAATGCCTAATCCAAATGGATGGATGCCCAAAGTATGCGATTGAATCAAACACAAATGATTAAATTTAACAAAAAAAAAGGTCAAATTTTGTTGGGTTAAATATGGCGGGTTATTACATTTCCTTTCAAACTGGAACCTTTGTTGTTTGCCAGTGGTGCCTTACTTCTGCAAAATTTTGCAATATGTCCAATCTTGTTACAAGCATAACAAGTCACATTATTTTTCTAAATAGCCTTCCCATAACATATGCCAGTTTGTGTTCTACATTGATTAGATAAGTGTCCAAATCTTCCTCAAACATAACATCTTACATTCATTCTGCAATTTTTCAGAGTTATGACCAATTTTGTTGCATTTTGAATATTGACCGGTGCATGCATTGGTATTCTGATTACTTCTAGATCTACATTGATTTTCTCTATGACCATACTTGTTACAGTTAAAGTATTTTCCATTGAATTTATAAGTAGTAGGTTGTCTTATCGGTTTGCTATGATCGTGTGTGTTTGTAGTACTAGAGCTTTCTCCAACTTCAAAGCCAATTCCACAAGTGTCACCTTTAGGTTTTTGATTCTTCAACAAGTTACCAAGTTCTTCTAAGCTTTTCTTGAATTTCTCTTTATGCTGATTTGCAGTATCTAGTTCTCTTTCTAAGACTTCTTTCTGCCTCATCAGTTCATTTGAGTCATTCTGTGTGTGCATTAGATCTATCTTCAACAAATCATTTTCATAGCTAAGTCTTGTGTTTTGATTTGCAGCATCACTTAGTCTTCTAGACAAATCTTCTTCATTCTTCTTCCTATCTTCAATTTCCTTACAAAATCTCATAGTCATGTCTTGCATCTCATTCTTTGTTGTCATGTTCTCTTGCTTCAACTTGTTTATCATATCATTAAGAGTTTCCTTTTCATCATTCTCAAATTGCATCTTTTCACAAAGTTCCCTTCTCTTGTTTCTTGCAATAGTAAGATTTTCTTGAAGTGCTTGAATAATATCCTGAGATGCTTTTAGGTCATCTTCAAGTTTGATATTTTTCAAGTTTTCTCCATCATAGTTTGAGAGAGCTACTTCATGTTACTTCATCAAGTTTTCCATCTCTACCGGTGTCAAGATCTTCCTCAAGCTATTAGGCTTCTGAAAATAGAGGACCAAGCTCTAATACCAATTGTTAGGATTCCCATAGATACTGAGAGGGGGGGGGGGGGGTGAATCAGTATCTAACCGGTTGGAGCAATTTCTTAATTTAAATCATGCAAAACATATTAATACTGTATACCGGTAAACAAAAAGTAATGCAATAAATAGAGATAACAACAACCACATGAAAAACACACCATAACACAATATTTTAATGAGGAAACCCGGTGTGGGAAAAACCTCGGTGGGATTTGTAACCCACAATATTCACTTACTGGCCAATAAGAGAATATTACTGTTACAATAGGGGCCTGCACATGTAGGAAGGCCAAGTGCCTAGAGCTCACTGCTCAAATACAAAATAGGAAGTCTCACTGACTTACAAAATGGATTATATAAATCTGGTGTCTTGTACTGCTTCAAAATAGCATCTATAATGCCAGATCCAATACTGGTTTCTGCTCTGCTTCTTACATAAACCTTTAACCTATAATTCACATAATAGGTCTGCCTTATTCCTTCCTTCATTCTTACATAAAATGTTCTACAATGATCTCTTATATATATGAGTCATTTTACAATGTTGCCAAGTTGGCTTACAATGATTTTACAATAATAAATAAAATATATTACAACAAAAATCTTGTCGGCCTCTGTATCGGTATGCTTCCTTTCACTACCGGTGCTGGTGGTCTGAGTGCCGGTGTAGAGTCTGATCTTGCTAGTGCTAGTGGAATGACTTGCCAATGTCATGAGATTTTAAGGTTGCCATCAATGACAAAACCTTCAATCACCTACAATGTCTCATTGGAGTGTGAATTTGCCAACAAAATGAACTTGTAATGAAATTCACTTGGGTATCAATGCCAAATGTTTCATTCAGCAAGGATTCTGTCATGACAATGTTCTCTGTAGCAAACTCCGCTCGTGCACATGCATTCTCAGAACCATTAGGATCAAAAGTGCAAAGAGAACCACAAGATTGACAAAAATGAGCTATAACTTGATTCCTAGAAGAATCACCATCATCAGTCACATCACCCTCTACTAGAGGCCTAGCATACTGTATAAGGGTCTGAGTGAGTGAGCTAATGAAGTTTAGAGTTTCAACCTCAATACTCTCCTTCACAATGGAAGTAATAATAACATGCTCCACCATAGGTCTGGCCAAGGGTCTTGGTGGGAGATTTGGGTCACGATGTGCACCCTCTCTATCATGTGAGGAACCCCCACCTCTACCTTGGAAATATAAAAAATCAAAATAGTTTGGGATCTCATTAAGGACAAACTCATAGTACAGTTTTCTGAAAAATTATTGGGGTACCTCATGATTATTGCATGGGGGCTGATCAAATACCATCCACCACCTATCCCAAAAATTATTCTTAATCCCTTCATGATGACACCAATGAATAGGGAATCTCCTACATCTAGGGTGTAAAGGTTGATTCGTTCTGTTGTTCACCAAAAGTGATAACCCAAGAACACCTGCAATTGATCTATGAAGTAGCCAATTCAATCTATGAAGAACTTCAGGGCTTGGACAACATGACAAGGATATGAATCCTTCTACTCTTCAGGCTCTGCAAAACCTAGGCGGGTATACCTTTGATGCTTAGAATTAAACCTATTACACATCTATGAGAGCATCAACATAAACAGATAGATCTCACTAAGGCTCCAAAACAAGTAGTTTATTGCAGATGGGCTAGATCTACACATAAAACTCAAGTATACTTGAGCATGAGATAGATGAAACATTTCAAAACATAACACAAACTAAAGGTATTCTGATTGGATTTTAAATTGGTTTGAGAACCCCTTTAATTGCAAGATCAGTGCCTTATCCAAGGGAAACAGAGTCATACATCAAACTATAAATGAAAGCTTCGATTGCAAATCCATCTTCATTATTAAATATTCATGCATTAATGCCTTGCATAAATGCATTACTAAGATCATTCACAAAATCATCAGATCTTGAAACTATATTCCATTTTTTATGATTTATTGTAGAATTTAAATCCTTCCTTGAAGAATCCCTGCAAACAATCATAACTATCTCCTTGAGATAACAAATTTCATCCTCCTTGAGGATCCGATTTGATAAAATGGAAATACAAATCTAGAGACAATCGTGTGTGAATTTATGTATGCCTTACATACACAAGACCCTGCAACTAAAAACACCTATAACAAGAATTGAACTCCATTACTGAAGGAAAAGCCCTGCCCTGTACAATCTTCAAGAATGCTCAAAATTGGAAGCCATGAAAACTGGAGTCATTCTCACAGAATTCTGGAACCCTTACAACTGAGAAGAATTCGGAATAAAAAGAGGAGAGAAGAAAATCAAATCTGCAACTGAATTGCCAAGTGTCTCCTCTCTAACTGAATTATGTTCCCGTGGAAACTGCTTCTAAAATATCTCACATTTGTCAAAATTAACTTCATAATCAGATTCCTCGCTCCGAGAGCTTTCCGGCGATATATAATACTTTATACTTTGGCCAAAAATTGGACCCTGGGCGAATTAATTCTCATCATGGATCCATCATTTAAATATTTCGAATTTCAATATAGTCTAAACTATATCATTTATTCATTTAAAATTTGATTTTTGCCTCCATTTGTGCTCTGACCCCTTGCCACGTGGTGGCCTCTGATTGGCTGATGGGGTTGACCGGACGCCACCTGGGATGACACCTCATCATCGCCACGTCATCTGCTTCATCACTGCCACTTGGCCGCTTGCTTGTATGCCACGTCATCGCCACCTCACCGGGACCCGCGTGCTGGACTGTTGGCTGTACCCGCCACCTACGTGCCACGTGGACGGCTCACGTTCATCCTCGCTATTTCGCTGGTTTAACTCGCGTGCATCTTCCCTTTGCGAAATAGCGTGAGCCGTCGATCTCTCTCGAACTTGCTCGCTCTTTAACTCGGCCTTCGTCTGCAAAATTTTGCCTTTTGCCTCGGGAAGCGTGCCTACGTGGGATCCACTTTGTCTTCGTCCAGTCAATTCTTCCTTCGCCTCGGGAAGCGTGCTCACACGTGGGCCCGCCTTGGGCGCCCATGGGCACCTTGTGTCAAAAGCCTTTAAGGCTTAAACACTATAATACCATTCGTTTTTGCATATAAACACTGAAAACGTCCCTCCCCCAGCGCATGTGGGACAAAGCGATTAGGCCTGGAGCTGCGTTTTTGGAGGTTTTTTTGAGACTTTTGCATTCATTGAGTATTCCAAATGGCCTTTTAAGAATACCATGGCTGGGAACGATGCTGGCAGGGTCGTGGAAACAAGCTTTACACCTGCCAATGTCATTTTGTTTGTATTTAAATCCTTTATGTTTTATGTGGCTTTACACATACCACATGAAAGGGGGTTGCCAAACTGCTGCTCACACTTGGCTTGGAGGTTTATACATGCTGCTCACTGCCAGCACGTGAGAAGAGGGGAAGATTGCAAAGCTACACCACATTCCACACTCCAAACACACTCCAAACACACTCCAAACATTGCATTGGCTGAAGCTTCTATTTGCTGCTAATTGCATTAAATTGAAGGTTTTGAATGCCATTAAACCTCCTTCTACAGTCACCCACCTCACAAAAACTCACACACCTGCCAAAAGCTCATGGCAAGGAGGAGAAGATTGCCAATTTACAATTTGTTGAAGTTCCCTTGGTGCTGCTCACACGTGGGAGGGAGAGTGCTGGTATGCAACTGCAATTTCATTAAGTTTAAAGTTTATTAAACCTTTCCCAGCTGCCACGGTCTGTGCATTTGTTTGAAACTTTGAATGCCCTTTACTTATGCATGTAGAGAGGAGGAAATTTGCATTTGGTTTGAAATTTTTACATTTCCTTACATGCCATGCTGCCACTTCTTTGCTTTGGCTGGGTTTTTACATGTTGTATGGGAGATTTGGCATCAAATCTGCCATGTTGCATTTGCTTGATGATTTCAATTTATTTTCCCAAATTTGCTCTCTACATAACAGGAAAGACTAAGGAAAGGAGATCCACACCACACTTGCAATCAAAGAGCACACATGAAGACCCACGTACCACACTCCAGCTACCATAATGCCATTGCATGGAGTTTTTGATCTTTCAAACATCTATTCCAAGACCATCGGCTTCCATTGCATAAGTTTTTGTTTTTTTTAAAAAGATTGGAATCTCTAATACACCACTGTAGAACATTCAACCTTGAGTAAGCCAATAGCATTAATCACTTCCTCGATTATGTCTAGAAGTTGAAATTCCATGAAATGAAAACCATTCTGGCACAAAATTAATGCGCAGGCATGAGCCAAGTCGGGCCCCAAAGTGGGTCTGACTAAAAAAATTTCGTTTTCAAGCAAATGGCCTCTAGAATGCTTCACTAACCTCAAACATACCTCTGGAATCGATCGGCACCATTTTCGGATCATAAAATTGCATTTTGCAACTTTCAGGCAATTACGCCACATTTTTCGCATTTAATCGCGAAGACGTAATTTTCAAACCTGTCAAAACACCTTTCTGGAGCTCGCCATCTGACAGGAATGTACTTTGATATACAAGGATGACATCTACCAAACAGTTTCTCAAGATGAGTCCCGAGCGAAGAGATATTAATTTCCGAAAACGGCCAACTGGCTTTGTCGACACTGCGGACCTGATGAAGTCAATGTTCTGGCAACACATGATGCCTTTCTCAAAAATATCAAACGACCTCCGTAGGTCCTCAAATTCGGAACATAGGTACATTTAAGTACATATTAAATCTTTGAATTCTCAGTTCAATCACCCGACTGACAGGATGTAAACGGCGCGCTCACCAAAACGGCTACATTAACTGATCTAACACTGGGAGTGCGGATAACTGAATTTGATAGCAAAATGAGCTCTTTTGAAAACCGATCAAACGGATTGGTAGAGCCTTGAAATTTGAAACATAGCTCACCATTTATACCAACATTAGCCCGGAACAAACATTCTGACATGACGCTCACCAGAACATTTTTACATTTGTGCAAACATCACAAACTACAAATGGATTTGGCTATGAAAACGGAGCAAACGGATTCGTCAAGACTTGAAATTTTGCAGGGTAACTCACTTTTATGCATACAATTGAATCCATTTTGAATTTCTCCATGACGATCAACAGGGCAAAAGATATAAACACCCAAAGTAGGCTACTTAATAAAATTTGCACTTGTGCCTAGAATGCACTTTCAGCTCACCCCTCAAAACGGGTACTTGATAAACTTCTCCAAACTGAATTTTGAAAGTTGCAACACACTAAATAGGCCAAATGAAAGGTGTGGGAGATGAATCCCGAGCCTTACCCTCTGAAAATCAACTGGCTCCATTTTACCCCCTTGCTAACTAGGCATTCAAACTGACTTATTTAGGTACTTTTCTGACATGCAGAGCAAAATTTTGAAATAGGCTTATAAACTTGGCTCAGTTTTTAAATACTCCCAACACGTTCGAGGGTCCATAAAAAGAGCACACAAGTCAAATTTATTAATTTTATTTTTCTTCACTACCGCATATGATAATTTGTCAGCATAAAATTGTTTTTGTTCTTCCTTCTTACTAGACCAAAAATTTAATTGCCCACTCACAAATCGTATGTGAGATATAATAGATTGGAAAGAACTGGCAAGGTTTGTCCTATGGGAGTTTGTTCCAATGGGATCTTTTAGCCTTGTGATTAAACCTTCAAGGTCTGTTTGGCTATTTTCTATTTGACCTAATAGGTTTTCTTATGTACCTATGGGATGTCTAGGGATTGTAGGAGGTTCTTGATGTGATTCTTCTTCAATATGGTCTTCATGAGGAGGTGATTGAGTGTTTTCAACATTTTCTTGTCTAATCTCATTTCTTGATAATGAAAATAAATTTAAATCAATAAACCTAGTTTAATCTTCAAATTAATAAAAAAATGACAATAAGAAAAAAAAATACATACCTCTTCGAGCTCTTCGATGGCCTGGCGACATTTTGATGAGAGATGGACAACTTAGTGCCCAATATCAAGCTTTTACAAAGGGCGAGCGCAAGACAATGGCACCCCAAATCACCAAAATGTGGGCTTGGGAAGGCAGAATGCATCCAAAATGCGGACATGGGTTTTTTTTAAGTTTGAAATGCTCATGAGGCGCGCGCCTTATGAGCATTTTTCATTTTTTTTTAAGTGTGGCACCTTTTTGGTACCACAACTTCATGCATATACCCATTTATAAAACCTGCAATATTCCCTGTTGCTTTTGGCCAACCATCAATGTATACAACCATCATTTACTTTGATCATTATCTTTCTGTTGTATATAATTTGCTGACAGTGCATACCTACGCATACTTTTTTATATCAAACAATCTACATCCAATTATTGTAATTGTAACAAGGTCCAACGAAATCCATCAATTCAACAACTTTGTTGTAATGGACCTTTATGCCATCCATAAAAAATAGGCCAAAACCATGTAATGACGAAGGTGCTATGCGATATATGCTATCGTTAACACAAAATTGGTGTTTATTGGAGGAAGTTCCTTGGGCACCCATTGTTTCTGTAGATGTTTGTACCTTAATGGCACCTCAATGTTGCCTTTGGTCTCATCATCATAAGAACATGACCCCCCTTGAGCAAGGAAAAATTTCATGCGTTCAATCTTTTGACCTCTTGTTGATCTCCCTATTGTAGACCTACTACATGTCTCACTTTCATTTTCTATACTTGCATTTTCCTCACTCGAGGAATACACATCTGACAAATACCTATTTGGGGGTACCTGCACTCCATCAAATGAGAGAATTAATTGGTAATGAGAGAGAAATTTTGCAAATGAGGGTAATGTTGATGAAGAAGTCAGCCCTAAAGTTGATTTTGGGATTAAAATTTGAATAAGTCCAATTGGGGCCTCAAGTGCTGATAACTATATTAGATTCACTGCTAATGTCAAGGTTTGAAAAACTAAGGAAGTTTGTTTTCCAAGTAATTTTTTAAAAATAAATTGTTTCTATAGGGTGTATTGACTAGTTATACATGTCTATCCATGAGACTGTGTAGGATCCTCGTCAAAGGGGTTCAAGTTCCTACACATGTAATTCAATTATCTTATGTTAGCTAAAAATTACATAGTACACAACAGGAACAACATGAACTTTGTAGACAAAAAGAGTATTAAATAATAAAAAGATGTCATCAAAATCATTGTAAATTTTTTAATTCCTTATCTTTAATTTATGTAGACTATGTAGGATCCTCAACTAAATGGTTGATGATGTTTGTAATCAATGACCTGTTCCCACCAAGGGTGACAACGTCACACAGGGACTATACATGAAATCAACACCATCAATTTAGCATCATAATCATTACTACATTTGTAAGTTGATAAACAATAAATACATATACATCATAAACATCATAAGCATCACATGATGTATCATCATATATGTAATTGAGTATCATAAATAGCATCACATATGTGTCATCATAAACATGTAATCCATCACATATGTATCATAAATCACCATCCATCACATAGGTAATAAACAATCCATCACATAGGTAATAAACAATCCACATTCTATAAATAAACACAAAGTTAAAAAAATGTCACATGTAATCCATCACATAGCTAATAAACAATGCAAATTCCATAAATAAACACAAAGTTTAAAAAATGTCACATAGATAGTCACTCTCCCTATCTCCATCTCCATATTAAAAGGTGCACCATGAATTAATTATGTAATGGCATTAAAATTCAAAACATAATGAATTAATTATGTAAAAAAAATTATATCAAGAAATCAATATTAAATAGATAATATACTAATCACATACCTCATACATTTCATTCATCATCGCCATCATCATGATCATCACCACCACCACTAGACTCATCTTCGTCTTCACCATCACCATCACCATCACCATCACCATCACCATCACCATCACCATCACCATCACCACCACCACCATCACCATCACCATCACCATCACCATCACCATCACCATCACCACCACCACCACCACCACCACCATCACCATCACCACCACCATTACCATCATCATCATCACCAACATCATCATCTTCTTCTTCTTCATCATCATCGAGAAACTGTCAATCATGATCATCATCTACTTCATCTTCTACTTCTTTGGTATCTTCTTCTTCCATCATGTTATACTTTATCAACGGGTATGTGCACAAAGATGGTGGTCAGAAAAGTGGACACCACCCAAAAAAAAATGGAAAAACAAGCAGCGCATACGCATTTTTAAAATTTGAAATTCCCGCGTATGCACTTAGGTTTGTTCTTCCTGAGCCTAGAGAAGGTAGTGTGTATGCGCTGCTTTGAGGAAAATGAGTGCATATGTGCTACACCTAGAAAAATGAGCGCGTGCGTGCTGCTTATAGGAAAATGAGAGGGTATGTGCTAATAATCCAAATATAACCACGTACGTGGTGCCTGATAAAAAAAGTTTTTTAAAAAAAACTGGGTCTCATTTACCCATGAATAGCACATTTTTACTTCATTTTTTTCCATTTCCTCTCCTAAACCGTGAACGGGGTGCTAGATTTGTCCTTCAAGCTATGGATCAAGGTTAGTTTTTGTTTATTTTGTTTCCCATTTGTTCAATTTGTTTTACATTTTGAATTTAATTTCATTAATTTTGATTAGGTTTTTTCATTTTTTTGTTTCAAAAACCAGATTCTTCTAATCTAGAACAAGAACAACCAAATGCACCACCTAAAAACTCACAAGAACAATCAAATGCACCTCCTAGAAACACACAAGAACAACCCCCAACTCCTCCTTTTGACCGCACACCCAAAACACAAGAGCAATTAATTAATTAGTTAGGACAAAATATGTCAAAATCAATAGATTGATTGTTAAATTGAAAACTTCTGATCTTGAGCATCATCAATCCCTCGCCACTAGCCTAGAAACATTAGCTAGTGGTGCCATAGTTGTTTTCACACAAATTACCAAATGGGGAAGCTTTAGGGATAGGTGTCATCAATTCTATGGCGATGGGCTATCATACGATGGAGTAAAAAACAAACATATTACTAAACAACAAATATGTGCCCTTTTTGTTGATCCCAAAACTAGTCAGTCATTACATCTTAATGCAAAGAGGTTTCCCATACATTGGTGTAACAATGTGCAGATGAAGAATCTTTTTTGGTAGAGGTGGTGGATGGTCTTTGATGATCCACCTTTTAATAATTATGAGGTGCCATTATATTTTTTGAGAAAAGTATATTGTGAGTTTGTGCTCAATGTGCGCCCAAACTATTTTGACATTAGAGAGTTCCATGGTAGAGGTGGTGGCTCTGCCCAAGATAGACCTAGAGCCTGTAAGCAATTACCCGCTGAGAGTCGCTACCCCTTAGCACCCAAACCCAAGGTGCATTAGGCTATCCCAGTAGAGCTGAAAGAGTCTATGGAGCTACAGACTCTTTAGGCGGCCACAACATTGACTGGTGCCATCATCCAACATGAGATGTCATTAGCACACCCTATTGTATTAGATGATGAGCCATTAGGTGGCGACAGAGAGCCCATCCAGTATATGTGTATCAGTTTCTCAGGGATAGATGTTGTAGCTAGTGCAGATGGATCCTCATCTCATCTGTGCATGATTTGCGGGAGTAGATGTCAAGCCCGCATGACTGAGGATTTCACATTGACAGATGAGTTGATGGACATGGTGTTTTCCCATGAGCCACAGACATAGGTGTGTTGGTTTGAATTCATAGCATTTTATTTATCAATCACTTTAAATTCATAATTACATAAATGAATTTTCATTTATACATCGATTTGAATTGAGACAAATAATATGCATTTCAGGATGCAGTAGTGGTATCCCATACTCCTCGCCCAGTTACTATAGCTGCAACTTCGATGCTTGAGGTATAAATTTTGTAACATGTTAAAATATAATAGTACACTTTGAATTCAAAAAAATACAAGATATACTAACTATCTTTAATGCTTGGTCCAATTTCTGGTTTGTAGGTGTTGATAGGGGATGAAATGTCCCAGATTGATGACATCATGCTCTCTGCGATCGATTTTGGCCTACAAGGCTATATGGTATCATATTTTGTACAACTCTTTATGTATTATTTTGATAGAATATACAAGTCATTTCATTTTAGATTTTTAAAATTATGTTTAATTTATTATCTGTACTAATATCTCATGTTAATTTTGTTTTTTTAGGGTACCCCCTCTGCGGCTAGGGCTCGTCCTAAGAAAAAGAATTCCTCGAAGATGCCAAAATGTGGGAAGAAGGTAATTGAACACATTTTTAGTTGTACAATTGTTTGAAAATGTTGAAATCAAGTATTAGTTGGGGTTTGTAGATTGATTAGTGTTTTTTGTCTATTTTACATGTACAGAGGCCATTGAGCTATGTGGATTTGTTGAATGCACCTGATTCGCCCGTGGATAAAGAGAGGGCAGATGTATGTATCTCTACTTTATTTTCTTGATTTCATGATTATATGTATGCGTACATGTGAACTTGTGATATATTATAATCTTATAATTTTTTCATACAAGAAATATCCATACCTATTTCATCAATGGCGAACCCTCCTTCGTGCACTGGAGAAGCATCTCAGGATCCGGTACATTTTTGTTTGATATGTAAAATTAATTATTTTTAACCTTCAATACTTATCATTATATTAATTGTATTTAATCTTTGAACATTTTTTGTATAGGTAATAACGACAATTTCTACATCGACGGTGAGCCATCCTCAGTCCATTGGAGAAGCATCTCAGGCACAAGTACATCATTGTTCTCTATATTATAGCTTTTAAGTGTTTTTGATATATTTATGTTAGTACATTGTATTAATTATACATTTAATCTACAATAGACCCCTTCGTGGTACGACCATAACATGGATCCATTTAAGCATGTCTTCAAGAAAACTCCTAAGAGTGACAAGGAGAGGAGAGCAAAGACATTAGTTCCTAGAGAAACCGATGAGGTAATCTACATTTAAATTGCAAAGGAATTAAAGTTAAATACATAGTTATGTTGTTAATTGTGAACTATTTTCTACAAAAGAATTATAACTTGACTTTTGAATTGTGGTTTTGTAGCCATCTACAAAGCCACGTACTGCATCAAAGAAGATTGATTTTTATGATCCACCACAAGTTTAGGATCATATAGTGTTAGTTTTGGTCATAGAATGACCAATACATGTAGATATATTCTACATTTTTATTGTATATCGATTTGGACATGGCATATGCCACATTTTTGTAATACTTGTATTGACTTGGCAGACACGCCTTTTTTTATATATATAAATATCGATATTCGATCTAATAAATGTGTACTGAGTTCATTATTTTGTATTTGTTGTATTTTGTGGTTGTCCTTTTATAAATTTAAATGAATATTTGCATATGTAATCAACAATATGAATATAAACAACAAAAATATATGATATAAAACATTGCAATCGTGGAATATGATTTGATAAAATTTCTAAAATGTTGAATTAACCCTACAAAACTCCTTGTATTCAGTTCATTATTGTGAATTCCCTATATTTTCTGGCTGCTCTCTTATAAATTTAAATGAATATTTGCATATGTAATCAACAATATGAATATAAACAACAATATGTGTTTGGTGCGAGAGCACCCTCACACTCGCAATGGTCAGATTTTGTTCATCAGGTGCACAAACTGATGTCGTGAGCACGTCCGGCTAGGTAGGTTTATGCTAGGAATGCCCCTATTGTGCATCCCAAAGCACTGAAACATCGAGAGTCATACCATACTGGTGCGATCTGTCAAGTGCCCTGTGTACAAAAAATTGTCAAAATTTGATAGACTATTTCTTCAAATCCAGGACACATATGGTCAAACCGTTTGAATCCATGGGGTTGTGTGAGGATCCTCTACAATTGCCTATCTTAGTTTTTGATGAGTCAAAGCCATTTTCAATTGGTAACATTTTTTTACCTGCTGCAAAAAACGTCAGTTGCATGCAATGCAAAGTTGCCAGATTGGCTAGAATTGATTCGGTTTTTCATGTGCACAAACCAACATCATGAGTGCATTTGGGTGGGCAATTTTATGCTAGGCATGCCCCTATCATGCATCCCAAAGCACCGGAAAGGTCGAGAGCCATACTGTACTAATGCTATCTCTCAAGTGCCTTGAGTCCAAAAAACTATCAAAATTTGATGGACTGTTTCTTCAAATCTAGGATACATATGGTCAATCCATTTGAACCCATGGGGTCATGTGAGGCTCCTCTACAATGGTTTGTCTCGGTTTTTGACGATTTGGAGCCATTTTCAATTGGTAGCATTCTTTTGCCTGCTGCAAAAATCATCAGTTGCATGCAATGCAAAGTTGCCAGATTGGATAGAATTGATTCGGTCCTTTGTGTTCAAAAACTGACATCACGAGTGTGTCCGAGTGGGTAGGTTTATGCTAGGCATGCCCCTATCATGCATCCCAAAGTGCCAAAACGTCGAGAGTTATACCATACTGGTGCGATCTCTCAAGTGCCCTGAGTCCAATTTTTTTTTTAAATTTGATGGACTATTTTTTCAAATCCAGGACACATATGGTCAATCTATTTGAACCCATGGGGTCATGTGAGGCTCCTCTACAATGGCCTATCTCAGTTTTTGACGAGTCGGAGCCATTTTCAATTAGTAGCATTTTTTTGCCTGCTGCAAAAACCGTCAGTTGCATGCAATGCAAAGTTGCCAGATTGGCTAGAATTGATTCAATTCGTCATGTGCACAAACCGATGTCACGAGCACATCCGGGTGGGTAGGTTTATGCTAGGCATTCCCTTTTCATGCATCCCAAAGTGCCGAAATGTCGAGAGTCATACCGTACCGACGCAATGTAGAAGTTGCTTGACAACTTTTTTAACAATTTTTTTGACAACAATGACAATTTTTGCTCAAATTGTATCTAGTCTCAATCTATGATCCCTATGACTCGATAATGACTCAAATAATTCTCCATGATTATACAAGAATCAAGAATGCTCATGATTGACCGGGGACACATCACATATACTCAAAACATAGTCGGAAAACATTGGCACACAAAATAGTTACAAAACATTGTCACATATTATTCAAAAATTTGCCTCTAAATATTTTCAAATCAGCTCTTGGCTATTTGATTATACAAAAAAATGTCCCACAAATCATCTCATGGGATTTTATACAAAATTTGGCATTACAATATGTGTGATTCAACTCATCACCATTTTAATATACAAACTATCTCATGGGCTTTTATACAAAATTTGGCATTACAATATGTGCGATTCAGCTCATCGCCATTTTAATATACAAAATCTGGCATGTACATATGTACAAATCAGCTCATTTCCATTTAAATATACAAAATTATGCCCCTAAACATGTAAAAATCAGCTCATGGGCATTTATATATACAAAAAATGAAAATAGAACAATTCGTCGATGATTTATACAAAATTTTCAAAATCATCTACTATGAACCATAAAATCAATCAAGTGAGCCTTCAGGATCAGCTCTACCCCGTATTGTGTCAAGTATTGCCTCGTGGTCAGATTCACAAACTTTCCATAAAATCTTGTTATGAGGTCTACCACGATACTTCACCAAATGAATATTTGTTGCAGCAACAAGGTTAGAGAAATGAAGAATATGTCTGTGTGTTTCAAAGTCCTTGAACAACCAAACATCAGAATTCTTGATAGGGTATCTCCAAAGCCATGTTCCTATCACGACAACAAACCCTATTGGGTACTCAGTACCCTCTTTGTCAATGATTGTGGTCGTCAATTTTTTTTTACGCTCAACACAATGACACAAATAGTAATTTGTTCCTTCTTTATTGTTCTCTTCTGCAACAACTGCATACACATGACCTACATTTTATAAAGTGTTAATTAATACCAAAAATAAAGTATGATGTACAACAAAATGAACCAAAAAGAATACTTGCAAAAAAATTAACTCAAAAAATCACCTGAATCCGCTAGGTCGGATACATGGTCAAAATCCACTGATGTCTCCATCTGGCTCAATTGTAGTGCTTTGAGAATTTGATATGAATCAATGGGAACCAACGGGCTACAAGACCATTTGTCAACCCACTCTTGTGATTCACATTCTTCCCACAAACAACACATGCACGAAGAGCAAAAACATACCATTTGTCTCGTATAAATTACCAATGAACTTGAATTTGAACTCATAAATGAGTGCATGTCACTCGATCCTGCAACTGTACAACAATCTAGATAGTTTTCAATGTTAGATTCAGTGATAAATCAAAAATATCTACGAACCATTGACGTACCTAGATTACCTGGACCCATCATAGACTTACACCATCGCACAATTGTTTTTGCATCTATCAACTCAGCACCACCTTTGTACTTCAATTCTTCCCTAACTAGGGCTCTTTTCACACATGCTCATGCACCATCATGCTCTCCCTTACCATGTCCAGCCTTAATGAAATTCCAAAAATTTTGTACACCGCTTGTCATATGCATCCTTGCCAACCAATAAAACATCCTTGCATTCTTGAGTTGTGCGGTACAATTATCTAACCATATTAAATGTCGGTTGTATCGTATGTTCCTTTTTCTTAAACGACCATAGAAAACTTTAAAGCATCCTTGTACAAACTCCGATGAATGAGTATGATCATCACTTATGTGAAATGATACTCTCTTACAACCTTTCTATCGTCCTCTGTGCTATCACCTGCAGGTATGAATGCTATGTGTGTAAAAATAGAAACTTGTGTAGAGTGATAATACATGGATTGCACTTCATTTTGAGGTTGTAGTGTATAATTTTCAACGAAATCAACGATAGAGACAATGGTGCCAAGAGGAAATGTGTCCTTACATAGCTTGAATTGCTCATCTAACTATCGAGCTCTATGTGTATGCATTATGTATTCATAAACTAGTTTCTCTTGAAACATTTTCATAAATTGAGCTACACATATATCATTTTTCAATAGCTCACATCTCTTCAAAGATTTTCCATCTTTAACTCCATATGTGACTGTCTTGTATTTTTTGAAAGAAACTAGTTTCGTACCAATTTCATGTGCTCTCTCCAAATGTACGCATCTTGGTAAATGTTGCAAACCACCACATATAGCACAAGAACCTTCCAAACAAGACATCTTATAATAAATGTAACCATCATGTCTATTACATAGCACACTTGAAATAAATTCTCTTACTGACTTAGGAGGTGCCTGTATATTACATTCCTACAAAACATCATTAGTGTGCAAAGTAGAACAAATATGATGAAAAATATCATAATGCATGGAAAATTCAATATGCATCCTACAACAACATGTGGTGCGTACATGATTAATCTTAATATAAAAAGGTTTTGCCATTTCAAAAAATCTTTGAGAAATTCATATTTGAGGAAACTTTTGAAGGAATCTTTCATAAAATTTAGTTTGAGTCATATCCAAATAGTGATTGGCATGTGGCTCACAATTTGTAGACCCAATTCGTCTTCTAACAACATCTCTTTGGTTGGGTGAAACTCTTGTGTTGTCATGCCAAAATTTTTCAATTAATGTTTTTAGTGCATCAACAACAACTTTGTCTTTGCATGGTAGTCTACCCAAGAATGCCCAAAGAGAATTATTGTTAGGTTCCTCTATTTTTTCCCGCCTCTTTAATGCTTTAGTTAATGTTTTTCCTACTAATGTTTAATGACTTACTTGTTTTGCTTATAAAATGATCTTTTTTTATTTTCTTGCTCATTATGGTTGATGTAATGAGACGTCGAGTAGCATTAGAATCTTTAGTACGTGATTTTGAACCAATATCTTGATATGCATCAAATAGATTTCTCACAATAGTTCTTTCACTATTACTTTCAGATGATATTAGGCCTAGAATTTTCATTGTCTTTCTAAAATTCAAATTTTTAATCATTTGAACAATTAATTGACATCTTGCGGTTTGATTTATGTTTTTAAAATAGTTTTGCCATATTCTTTTAACCATTCTCCTACAAGTTCGTTCATTCATTTTATTGGGCATTGGCTTCAATATATTCTCATCAATGTCAATTAGATACTTTGGTTTCCTACAAATGATTCTAGGAGGTGTTAACATCGGTGCATTATGTACATTCAATTCATCAAGTAGAGAAGGTGTAATATGTTCATCATTTAATTGATTATTCAATGCGGTATCTTCTTCAATTGCATTAGGTTCAAATGGTAAATCAAATGTCTCTTCTTCAATTGCATTAGGTGCATTATATTCATTTGGTAAATCGAATTGAGATGTTGAGGATGACATACCTTCTTCTCCCATTGTTCTTATGTCACGCAATTTATTCATACGCTGCCTTTGTATTTCCTTTTGAGCCTCTCCTTGTTCCATTGTTCCTCACTTGTTCTTTCCCATGGTTGATATCGATTGTCCTAAATAGAATCATATT